>NC_081180.1:159622188-159922188 GCF_029867415.1 Vicia villosa
CCTGGGGAATCAACAAACTGTTTTCCTAAGAGGAAAACTACCATTTATCGACTCTGTGGGGAACTAAACATCCCTGAAACAGACAAACTGTTTGAAGAAACTGCCATTTGTCGATCTCTTGAGTATTTAACAGACAAACTGTCTTTCCCTGGGGAAAGACTACCATTTGTTGACTCCGCTAGGGATCATGAACTATCTTCTGGATGAAGACTACCATTCACTGATTCCGCTGGGGAATCATTTGTCGATCTGCTGGGAGATTCTGAATTATTTTCTTTGACGAAAAAGTGGCACCTCTTGACCCTGCTGGGGGAAATACCAAACCTCTAGAGAATTCCAAAATGTGAAGCAGACTATCTTGTCTGAAGAAGACTGTCGAATGTCGCTCTGCAGGAGAATCTCAGCTGAGGAATTCCAAAAGTGAACAAACTATCTCTTTGAGGGAGACTACCATCTGTTGACTTGCTTGGTGAGATCCTTGTGTATGAACTGTTGTTTCGAAGGAAAAAGTTTCTCCGGAACTTGCAGGGGAAACTCGAGTTCATGCCTCAATGACTTAGGCATTCACAGGATCAAAGCCTGATTCGGCTATGCGATTATGATGTAATGTATGCATGAATATTATGACAATGATAAAATGTAAAGTGAATGTGAATAGAATTGTCGCGGATGTAAAATCCTATGATACGACTGAAATTCTTGTGGATCAGAAGATGTCCTCTTCTTGTAGTTCGAACTCTGTTGGGAATACCTGGTTATCAGTTGTCCGCTGTCCGAAGTAAGTAATATGAATTGAAGTAAAGATCCGTCATCGGGAGATGTTCGCAAAGCGACCTCATGGGGAAAACTTGATTCCCGGAGTCTCAACCGTTCTCGGAGCAACTGTTTGCATTCTTCCTATTGTTTGTAAACCTTTAGAAAGAAATTTCACCTTTATTTTTGCAAGTAAATTCATTTTATTTTTTATAAAAACATTTGTTTCAAGAAAATGACTGTTTAAACTTAAAATGCATTTCAAGAAACTGAATAAGACTAGATTGCAAAGGAAAAGCACAAGGCTCAAATTATTATATATGGAATGGTAATCAGCCAAATGCTTGATTCCATGGAGTATTTACAAAGTTGGAAATTGGTAATTTTTGGGAAAAGGGCTACGATGAAACGTGACGACCGTTATCTTTCCCTTCCACTCCGAGTTGCGCTGTATTCGTGCTTTGTAGAAGATGACCTACTGCTGATGAATACTCCGCTATGGATTTTGAATGATCAAGTTTGTCCTGAACACAGTTACTTGCCATATATCCCTAACTTTTGCGTAAACTACCCCTTTCGGGTTTTAAGTCTACCGGGATTGATATATTATTTTTTTTTTATGTCTCTAATTTTTGCCTGAATCGCCCTTTCGGGTTTTCGATTCACCGAGACGCTCTTTTTTTGCCTAAGTCGCTCTTTGCGAGTTTTCAACTTAGCGAGCTGTTTTTTTTGTTTATTTAGGCGAAGTATTTCTTGACTGCGTCGACGTTCACAGGACGGGTGAATTCTTCTCCATCCATAGTCGTGAGTATTAAGGCTCCTCCTGAGAAAGCTCTCTTGACCACGTAGGGGCCGTCATAATTGGGAGTCCATTTCCCTCTCGAATCTGTAAGAAAAGATTGAATCTTTTTGAGTACAAGGTCGCCTTCTTTGATTGTGCGAGGTCGAACCCTTTTATCGAAAGCTTTCTTCATTCTTTGTTGATATAGCTGTCCGTGGCATAAAGCTGTCATGCGCTTTTCTTCGATTAAGTTCAGTTCATCGAATCTGCTTTGACACCACTCGGCTTCTGTTAATTTTGCTTCCATCAAGACTCTCATTGATGGAATCTCAACCTCTATTGGTAGGACTGCCTCCATGCCATATACAAGGGAGAAAGGAGTTGCTCCAGTCGAAGTACGTACTGATGTACGGTAACCATGAAGAGCATACGGGAGCATTTCATGCCAATCTTTGTAAGTGATGACCATCTTCTGAATGATTTTCTTGATGTTTTTGTTAGCTGCTTCTACAGCTCCATTCATCTTTGGTCTCTAAGGAGATGAGTTGTGATGTTCGATCTTGAATTCTTCACAAAGCTCCTTCATCATTTTGTTATTCAAATTTGACCCATTGTCAGTGATTATCTTGCTAGGAATGCCGTAGCGACAGATGATGTGATTCTTGATAAACCTGACGACAACTTGTCTTGTAACGTTTGCATATGAATCTGCTTCAACCCATTTGGTAAAATAGTCTATGGCTCTTTGATATGTTGCCCCTGCGTTCTTTAGTCCAAAAGGCATAACACGATAGCAGAACGTGCCCCAGGGGTGATGAAAGCTGTTTTCTCCATGTCTTCAGGTGCCATTTTGATTTGGTTGTATCCTGAAAATCCGTCCATGAATGAGAAAACTTTGGATTTTGCTGTACTGTCAACCAACATGTCAATATGTGGTAAAGGAAAATCATCCTTAGGGCTAGCTTTGTTCAAATCTCTGTAGTCGACGCACATGCGGACTTTTCCGTCTTTCTTAGGAACGGGAACAATGTTAGCTAACAACTGAGGGTATTCTGAAGTGACGAGGAAACCTGCGTCGATCTGCTTTTGAACTTCCTCTTTGATTTTCATGGCCATCTCCGGATGAGTTCTTCTTAATTTTTGCTTGACCGGAGGGCATTCTGCTTTTAATGGCAAGTGATGCTCCACTATACTGGTATCCAACCCTGGCATATCTTGATAAGACCAAGCGAAAACATCTGAGAATTCTTTGAGCAGCTGTATCAAACTCTCTCTGATCTCTGAACTGAGCGAAGCTCCAATCTTAACCTCTTTTCTGTTTCCATCGGAACCAAGGTTAATGATCTCTAGAGGCTCATTGTATGGCTGAATGGCCTCTTCCTTTTGTTGAAGTAACCGTGAAATTTCCTTTGATATTTCTTCGTCTTCTTCTTCCTCTGCCTCGAATACAGGAAACTCAAAGCTTGGAGAAGTCATACGGTCGCACGTTTCAACGGGGTTTTTTATGATTAATCTGCATATGTGTGATAAGTTTTATTTAGACAACGAGGGAAGACTCGGTGTATGCAGTTAATGGAATTTTTGATGTTTTTTAGGGGTGTTTTTTAGGATTACCAATTTCCGAAAAAAGAAAAGGAAAAACTAAACGAAGGAACAAAATGACATTTTTATTTATGGACAGTCATTTCTTGAAACAAAGACCCTATAAAACAAAACTCTATTGCTTTGGGCGAAGCAAAGAGGGACATTTTCCTAAGAAATAGTAAAATGCAAAGCCCTATGAAACATCTCTTCACCCTGGGCTATGGTGAGAGGACAAAATAACGGTGAAAGTTCCTACTTAGGAGTGCGAACAACAGTTGAAACTTCAACAGCTGTCCAGTAGTGGCGAACCCCATTGTGTACTAAGTAATCTGGAACCTTAGGCTTAAGCTGGCCTGTGGTAGGTCTTGATTTACCAACCACTGTCTTTGCAACACTCAGACGATCTTCTTCTACTTCAGCAGACTCAGCTGTGTGAGCATACCCATTTCCAAGTGGAGTATGTCGGTTTTTCTTTTGAGGAAACTTCCAATCTTTTGAATGGAGAGACTCGTTGTCGGAGACACTTTCGAGATCATCCTCTTCTGTATTTTGGTCTTGCTCTTCTCCCAAGATGGCATTGACTATATATGTGAACTCTAGATCCGTAGCCTCGGAAGGTGACTTGGGGATATAATCCTCAATGATGATTTCACCAGTAGATGATGATGAATAGCAAGGGTTATATATCTCTTTTGGCTGAGAGAGGTACTCATAATCAATGTTCCATCCAGTTGGAACAATGTCTTCAAGAGAGATTCTTGAACTTTCAGGAGCGGAGTATTTCACCATGTAGTCGAATTTTCCGCTCGGTTCTCCTAATGTATCCCAAGTCTCTTCGGGGATAGGAGGAACTTCTTCTGATGAACCATGATTTCTGGTGGTGAAGCTGTCAGTAACTTCATCACTGCTTGGTTGAGTCTTACTTTCAGATCCTTTAGTCGGATAACAGCAAGGTGAATCAGACTCTGGTAGGGAGATGTATCCTGCTTTGTTAAGATAGGATAACCATTCCTCTTCATCGGTGTTTTCCGTACCGATGGTATTGACTGTTTGTTGAACAGGTTGAAGAAAACCTCCACTGCAGAAAGTTTCTTGAATGGGGAGAACTACCTCAATCCCTGGGATAGCTTTCGATGATGTCGGAAAGAATCCAATTTCTGTTCTGTTCTTATTGTTGGTAGGAATATTAATGTGCCCCCAACCACTGGTAGTGCCATCCTTTACAACTTGGATTGCATCTTTGTATGAAGAGATAGACGCTGCTTTCTCCTTTCCTTTGTCTAAGGAAAGTGCTTGGAATTTAGTTCCAACAACTTCTTTTGGTTCTATGTCGGAGAATGATGACAGGTTGCTGACGATTAGAGCTCGTTCTCCACATACGGTTACCAATTTGTCATTTCTTATGAACTTCAGTTTCTGATGAAGTGTTGAAGTAATTGCCCCAGCCTCATGAATCCATGGGCGACCTAGCAAACAACTGTATTGTGCTGGAATGTCCATAACTTGGAAAGTGATTTTGAACGTCTGAAGTCCAATAGTTATGGGAAGATCCACTTCTCCGAAAACTGACTTTCTTGATCCATCAAATGCTTTGACGATGACATGCCTTTTTCTTAGAGGGCAATCTTCGAAAGATAATCTTGATAATGTTGATTTAGGCATGACGTTGAGAGAGGATCCATTGTCTATTAGGACTCCTGTGAGTACATCACCCATGCAGCCAACTGAGATGTGAAGTGGAAGATTGTGGTCCACTCCTTCTTCAGGAAGATCTTCGTCACAGAAACTTAGGCTAGTTCCCGCGGAGATGTTGGCAACGATGTCGTTGAATTGGCTTATTGTAACACTTGGTTCTACGAAAGCTTGTTCCAAAACTTTCTGTAGAGCTTCCCTATGAGCTTCAGAACTCAATAGCAGGGAAAGGACAGAAATCCTAGACGGAGTATGTAGTAATTGGTCTACAATGTTGTATTCACTCCTCTGGATTAACTTCAAGATCTCATCATTTTCTTTCGCTTGAACAGCATTGGTCGGATGATTGTCTTGCCTATGTGGTACTTCCTCCGAAGGTTTCTCCACATTTTCTGTTGTTCTGTTGAAGACTCGTCCACTTCTGGTGACTCGACTAACGTCAGCAATGTTGACAACAGACGGTAATGGTATTTCCTTACCATTTTCAATGAATGTAGCGTTGTACTTGTATGGTATAGCCTTGCTGGACTCATACGGTACAGGACCTGGTAAGTAGATGACTAGTGGTGCAACTGCTGTCTTCCTGCTATCATACTTAACTTGCATAGGTTCAACTTGATTAATTTGGGGAGATACGGTAAAGACTTCGTCATCTTCTCTGTTGGCAAGAACAGTAATGGTATTGTCATCCATCAGCTTTTGAATGTCGTTGCGAACACGCAAACATCCTCGTGAATTTCTTCGACAGATTTCGCATCTACTGTAAGCGTGGAAATCTGTTCCAAAGTAGGCAAGTCCATTTAAAGTTTTATGGAACCTGACTACCGATCCTTCAAGGTCTTCAACTTTGTAGATTTTGTATTCTCCTGGACATCCTTGAACCATGTTGATGTCATGTTCAGTTCTGACTCGGATATGTTGAATCCATCCCAAGTCCATTTGTTCTTGTAATGCAGCTTGAACTATGGCACATCCTTGATTATTCTTTGGACAAATATCACATGTGAAGTAGTTGTGAGGTGGTACATGACCGTACCCAGCTTGTCTAGCGTGCATCCTGACAAGATTTTCCCCTATCTGACGAATGTCGTAGATTTGAATGACATTGGGGTGTTGATCTATCAGATTTACTGAAGCTTCTTTATGCTGCGGCAAAGGATTTGCTTGGACGTTTGGATTAGTATCTTTGAAGGATAGCATTCCGCTCTTCACTAATCGTTGGACGTCAATCTTGAAAGGGAAACAATTCTCAATATTGTGACCTGGTGCCCCCTGATGATAGGGACAAGATTGGTCAGCCTTATACCATGGTGAGGAACTGTTTGTAGGATTTGGAGGACTCCTTGTCTGGATGAGTCCTTTTGCCAGTAATGTTGGAAACAATTCTGCATACGGCATTGGTACGGGGTCAAAGGCAGGATACCTTGGAGCCCGATTGTTGTAATTTGGAGGTCGAACCTGCTGCTGAGGTTGGTGCGACCTTTGTTGAATTTGTTGTTGCGAGACCTGAGGTTGATAAGCTGGCGCTGAGTTAACAACCGGAGTTATTGTTGCAACTTGAGGTTGGAATTTCTTCTTGATTTTGTGCAAGACATTGCTGACATCTTGATCCTTTTTCTTCTGGAAAGAACTTCCATACTTCCTTGGACCAATAGAAGATTCTGGTTCTTTGTTCAAGCGTCCTTCTCGAACTGCTTCTTCTAAACGCACACCCATGTTTACCATCTCGGTAAAGTCACTTGGTGCACTTGCAACCATTCGTCCGTAGTAAAATGGACTTAAAGTTTTGAGATAGATTTTTGTCATTTCTTTCTCTTCAAGTGGTGGACAAATTTGAGCAGCAACTTCACGCCATCTCTGAGCGTATTCCTTGAAGCTTTCTCTATCCTTTTGAGTCATGGCCCGGAGTTGATCTCTGTCGGGAGCCATATCCAGATTGTACTTATACTGTTTGACGAAGGCCTCTCCGAGGTCTCGAAAAGTACGAATCTCTGAACTGTCCAAGTTCATGTACCATTTGAGTGCAGCACCAGTCAGGCTGTCTTGAAAATAATGAATGAGCAATTGTTGATTATCAGTCTGAGTTGACATTCTTCGAGCGTACATCACAAGATGACTTTGTGGGCATGAATTCCCTTTATACTTCTCGAATTCTGGTACTTTGAATTTGTGAGGAATCTTAACATTTGGAACCAGACATAGGTCTGCAGCATTCTTTCCAAATAGATCTTGTCCTCGGAGAGTCTTGAGTTCCTTCTGCATTTGCAGAAACTGTTCTTGGAACTCGTCCAATCTTTCATACACGCCAGCATCCTCACTTGGAGCGTGATGATATACTTGTCCGCCTTGCGGGGGAAAAGTATGCATAATGGGCTGTGGAGAAGCCATGACAGCAGATCTCGGTATCTCAGCATTCTGTTGTGCGAAACCCATTGCCGTTGCTCTTGGAACTTCAATTTCCAGAGGTTTGTAACCCTCCGGTGGACGCATATCCATGGTGACTTTTGGAGCTTCAGAAGCTGGAGGTATGTACCCTTCTGGAGTAAAGTTATACGGCATGCCCCAAGGTCGATCAGGCGGCATGGTATACTGAGGAATAGGAGTAGAAACAATCTCGGAAACCACAGTCCTTTGTGGTTCTTCTGGCGTTGGTCGATTCTGCGCAACTACCAGGGCTTCTACCATACTATTGAGCCTTTCAACAGTACTTTTGAGAGTATTAATCTCTTATCTGAGTTCTTCATTCTCTTGCTCAAAGTCTTCCACTCTTTTCTTGCGACTTGAACGAGTGTTGTATGGATGAGACAGCTTGAAAGTTTTGGTTCACCTCCTTCTCCTCCTCTCTTTATGGAGAAAGGAAAGTAACTCTTAGATCCGCGACAATTCTCGTGTCAGTGCGTACGACTAAAGCGATGTATGATGTGCAATTAAGTTATTATTTTTCAAGGAAACACCCTAATTACGTTATGAAACATCAAAACTTTTATTAATTAAGCGAAAACGCCGTTTTTACACACTTTGAAAATGGAAATACAGAGAAACTGAGAGAAAGGACTCTAAAATTTTGATGATGAGCCGACTTCACGTTCTAACATCTTCTTCTGTTTCTTGAGCTGAGCGTTCTCTGACGTGAGCTGATCGATGATCCAGGAAGCAGGAGGGATATGATGAGAAAGTGACGATTGTGTCACTTGTCGATCGAGTACTTCAAGTAACTCATCCTTCCTTCTTAGGATGTTTTGAATCTCAACATTTTCCATGTTGACAATTCGATACTTGTTCCTCCAAGCATTCCTTTCTTGGCATACCTTGTTTAATGTCGCTTGCAGTTTTTCAACATCGGTGGAGAAAAGGTAAATTGGTTCCCTTAGGGGAATAGGTTCTTGATGTTGATATGGCATCCTGAGCTTGAATGCTCTGACGCGTACCCATTGAAGGTAAGGATCCAGGGAGATGCAAAGATGTTTTCCTAACAATCTTCTCCCTTTGCTGTGAACAAGACGCCAGGCTTGGACAATTTCCTTCTTCAGCATGTTGCCATGATCGTCAATGTTCTTGAAGAACAGACCCTCCAATTGGATGTTACTTGGTATATTTTTCATGGGATAGCCGTATTGACGACGGGCTAAAGCTGGATTGTAACTGATCCCTCCCTTAGTTCCAATAAGGGGTATGTTGGGGAAACTTCCGCAACTGAAGATGATCTTGGTTTCGTCGTTGTCAGGACTACACCAATCAATGTCTGTATGGGTGAGAGACATGATTTTCTGTGACCAGTAAAGGCCATCCCTCATATTCCAGAAAGCGCTAGACTTCGGTAGGTGTGAAACGAACCATTCGTATAACAGCGGTACGCAGCATGTGATTAATCCTCCTCGCTGCAGGTTTCTTGAATGCACAGAGTGATAAGCATCCGCAAGCAAGGTTGGAACTGGATTTCCAATTAAGAAGATCTTAATTGCGTTGATGTCGACGAAATCGTTAATGTTAGGGAACAAAAACAATCCGTAGATAAGCAAAGCCAAGATTTCCTCAAAAGCGCTCATATCTTGGATGCTGACGAAGTACCGAGCTTGATCAAACAGGAATTTGGAGGGCAATCCTTGAATTCCTCCTCTACTCACCATATGAGTTCTGATGTCGACTACGTTCAAAGGAGTAGTTGCAGCAATGATAATGTCGTCAGGATTCTTTTCCAAACCGGAGTACGGATCTTGCGCGTACACGGGTATTCCAATCAGACGAGAGTACTCCTCTAACGTAGGCATGAGCTGATAATCTGGAAAGGTGAAGCAGTGATACGTTGGATCGTAAAACTGTACCAAGGTGGGAAGGATCCCAACCACCATGTTGGTATTGAGCAAAGGCAGAAGTTTTCCATACTTCTCCTTGAAAGCCTGGGGGTTGACCACCAGTTTTCCGAGCTTTCCCAGTTTCTCGACCTGGGGAATCTTGAAGGTGTATTTCCTAGTTCTCTTTCTTCCATAATCCATGGTATAGATCCTTAAGTCCTTTCTCCGTTTCTCTCTTTCTCTGAAGTTCAAAACGTTCGTTATTTAGTTTCCTTGAAAAACGACTCGAAAAAGACTCTTTTTTTTTGTTTTTAGTTGTTTATTAATGAATGATGCATGAATGCATGAATGCACACACAAGAGTTTTAAACAAACATGGCGTTGAAGGGTATAGTGGTCATGAAGTCCAAACGCAATCCCCGCCTCAATGGTAAACTAAGGTTAAGGATTTTTGTACCTGTAGAACGGGTTCTAGGGGTCTCAGAGTTTTTGCTCAACCTTAAAGATACGTTGACTGGTATCTATAAGAGAGTTTTCTCTGAGTGTAGTATCTGCGTGACAATTACTTCCGTAATCACCGCTCTACGTCCTAAAAAAAGGCTTTAAGTGGGGTTAATGTGTTTCTAGGTCCTCCTGGTACAAATCAGTCTCGGAATGCAGTGGCGCAGTTAATCACAACCAGCCAGGCAAATCCCAAGAGTAGACTTGGAAACCAAGATTAGAGGGCCTTCACCGGGAAGACATCCTCCATCCTATCTTATGTTGCACTCAAATCCGGGTATAGGATTTCTTACCACAAGGGGGAATCAAGCCCTTTCCCGATACAGAATAAACAAAATAAACAAATATATATGCAACAAACACATGAAATGACACAGAGGTTAGGCAGGACCTCTCTTATTTGAGGGGGAATTTGGCATCCCTAATTCCTCATTGGGGCTGGACCAGCAACAGGTCAACCATTGGTTTGGATGAAAAACCAAGGTTTTGAACACTTATATCCCCAGCAGAGTCGCCATTTTTCTGTGGTGGTCGTTTTCTTTTACCTCCCCGTTTCACTTGGGAGGACGGCACGCTAGACCCTTCACGCGAAATTTGGAAGGAGAATGCGCCCGTGGTGGGATGAATTTTATTTCAGTTCTTCCTACGATATCACACGAACTTTCTTATTTGTCCTACGAGTAGGAAAGGGGAAAAAAGATCTCAACCAAACCCTAGGAGTTTGCTAAGTGTGGGGATTTCACCTAGACTAGAAATTCTGGAGTCCGGGGGGTCGGTTATACATAGGGAAGTGTTTAAACACCCTACATATCTGTAGTACTCTACAGGAACCTTCTCTGTGTCATTTGTGATTGTGTTTGCTGCTAATGATTGGGAAAGTTTCTCCTTTGTGTTAGGAGAGAGAGAATTGAATTGATTTGAAAAGACAGACAGACAGACAGACTGACTATTTTTGGTATTTTATTAGCTCGCTGAGATTCCTTGTGAACCTCATGCCTACATATCCCTAGTGGAAGTCAGAGCTTAATGTAGTTCGGGGAACTAACTAGGGAAATTAATTGTTTTTGGTGCCTTGCTTGAAGCTCAAGGTTGAAGCTTGGAATTAAATCTCTGTTTACAGTAAAGAGACATGAAATCATCTTTACAGAGAGGTATTTGTACTATTCTACCACAAACATTTAAAAGTGACAGAAAAGCTAAAAAAATGATGTTTCATTAAGAGGGGAGTCTACTTGGTTGATCAAGTATGACAGCCATCGTGCCTCTAAAATGAAAGAAAGATGCTCATCCAAATTAGGGAAAGTGTACAAGTCTGGGGATGTGCCAGAGCATGTCTTTCAGAGTCCTAAATGGGAGACTTTGAATGAAATTGAAATTGAAATGTTTGTTTGTTTGAATGTGGTAGAGTAGTAAAAATATCTCTCTATAGAGATAAGCTATGTCTATCTACTGTATAAAAGATTTGACTTTAGCTGGCTTGTATGAGGCCCAAGCTTGAGGCTTTTTGATTGATTAATTAATTGTTATTGACTCTGGGAGATGACTCCACTGGGAATTAATTACAGGGTATTTTTGTGTTCTGTACAAAGCCCAGAATTGAGGCTGACTCTACTTAGGGAGACTCTATTTATGTGCCTTGTACAAAGCCCAAGGTTGTGGCTAACTGTTGAGGATAATTGAATTTTTTAAGACTATGAATGACTCTATTTTATGTGCCTTGTACAAAGCCCAAGGTTGTGGCTAACTCTAGCTAGGGAAAACATTATTTTCTGCCTTGTACAAAGCCCAAGGTTGTGGCGGACTCTTAAATGAATTAAGTATGGATGACTATATGGGGAAAGATCCTAAGTGTTAGGAATCTTTGACACATGAAAAATATGGTTTATCTGCCTTGTACAAAGCCCAAGGTTGTGGCTACTGAATGATGAAGAACTCACTGGGGAGACTCTATTATCTGCCTTGTACAATGCCCAAGGTTGAGGCTGACTCTTGACAGGGGAGTTTTATTGTTTGGGTGCCTTGTATGAAGCCCAAGGTTGAGGCTAACTGTTTTGGTTGGTTTTGACTCTATTGAGGAGATTTTATTTATTAAAAGACTGTTTTTCTTTGGAAGCTAACCCTTTCCAGGGATTTTGACTCAGCTGGAGAAATTGTTTGGTAAAAGACTGACTTTATCATGTTTTTTGGAGGCTGACCCTTTCCAGGGGTTTTGACTCTTTTTTGGGGAATTATCTCCTAAGAGAAATGAATCTTTATTTATTAATTGACTTTGGAGGCTAACCCTTTCTAGGGGTTTTTATTGAAAATGAAAGAATGTGTGGAAGCTAACCCTTTCCAGGGAATTTTGTTGAAATGGAGGTTGATTTTAATTGACTTTGGAGGCTAACCCTTTCCAGGGGTTTTTATTGAAATGATTTGGGTAGCTCTCCATTAATTATTAAAGGATGAAAGGATTGGCAGAAAGATTATCTAGTGGAGACTTCTTGTTTAAAGCCCAAGATAAAGGCTGACTCAATGCTGAGGATGACCCAAAGCATGGATCCTAGACTCTGCTAAGGAAGATTGATGAAGATAAGGGTGACAGAGACTGTCCATGTCTCTCATTCCAAAAGGTGTACTCAATGCAAAATTGAGACAAACTTAGCTTGTTTAAAGTCTGGTTTAAATTGGAAGAAACTCACCAGGGTAGGCTAAAAGGTGGCTAAAGACCTGTTCCTATGTTTATAAGAAACCTAATGGGTCCTTGTATACAAGCTCAAGAGGAAGCTGGAAATGCTTTTAAGAAGCCTGTGGGTCCTTGTACAAAGCCCAAGAGGAGGCTAATCGAGGGTCCTTGTTATAGCACAAGAGAAAGCTATGTAGTTTTGAACTTATTTTGGCTCTAAGCAAATGGGTAAGAGGTTTCACCGGGAATAATTCCTCTTTGGGTGGATGTGTCCTATTTATTTGGATTCTAAGGTTTTTGCCAAGATGTTTCACCGGGAATAATTCATCTTGGGGGTTTGAACTACAGATCTCTAATTAGGAAAGAGCCTTCACCGGGAAGACATTCTCAATCCTAGGTCATATTCCTATAATATATATATATATATAGTTTAACTGTCCTAAGGTTTATACTCAAACGTAGTTCTAAACTAATATATATGCACAATTTATATTTGACAGTAATTTAAATAAAGACTGTAAATTGAAAGCTTGTAAAGCCTAACCTGGATGGAGTGGAGGCCATTGAAGAAGTATGTACAGAGCCTCAACAGTAATTTTGTTGTTTTGTTGATAACAGTTGAATATATATATGATAAACAGTTAATGGTTTTTGAAAACAGAAGAAGTGAAGATGGACAAAGGTCACATAGGTATCTGAAGAGTTTCACCGGGAATAATGCCCTTCAAATACCAGAAGAATGTTTTGAAAACAGAAAGAAGATTTTGAAAATACAGTTTTGAAAACAAGCTAAGAAGAGAAGGTTTTTGGGACTTACACTCTATTAGAGGCCCAGTACTTTACAGTACTGGTTATGAGAGCAATTTGAAAATGATTTTGAATGATACAAGGTTTTGTTGTTTGAAAACCCTAATCATTTGATTTATTCGGAGATTGAAAACAGTTTTGAAAATTGACAAAAGTCAACTTAATTAGGGTAAAAATAAAGACTTTTTAACTAATTAAGACCTAAACAATTAGGGTTTTATCATAAAATTATTTACAAAGTGATTAGGTTAAAATAAAGTGATAATATATATTTAAAGTATTTAAGAAAACACTTAAAAACATACTATTTTAAACCTAATTAAAATTCAAGAAATAAATAATATTTTTATGATTTTTTTGATTATTCACAAAATAGGTATATTAAATGATAAGTGTGTGAAAAATGAAGTGAAAATAAATTAATTTGATAGGTTAAATAAATATGTGAAGTTTGTGAGAAAATGAAAGAAATTGTGTGTTAAAAAATAGGTTTGGCCCTTGGAGGGTTTGAACCCACGCCCTCTAGGTCACACACTCAAAACAAACACCACTGAGCCAACGCGCGTGTGGTGATAGCAACTTGCATTCATTTGGTTATGTTTCAAAACAACTAGTAAATCATTGAAAAATAAAAGAATCAAAAAGTCTGGGGTGAGGGGGATTCGAACCCCAGACTTGAGGCATGATGAGACTAAGGGCGTATGGGAGGCCACTAGGGCAAGTTTGTTCAGTCGTTTAAGGAACGCATACCATTCAAAATAAAATAAACTTTGGCCCCAGATTCAAATTTTGCGCGCCATGGCCATAGTCATCTTCTTCCTCGAGCTCAAAGATTTTCAAAATCCTAACTCTCTGGTTTCTCAACTAAATGACATGATGTAAACATCAATCTTGTTCTAAATTTCCTCACGAATCCAGATATGTAACTAACATTTATTTATATGAACTATAGCTACCTAATTTCTCAGAAAACTCTAAGAACATATAAACCCTAAATTTGAAATTAAATGACAAACAAGATGAATAAATGCAAGATGATAGAGGGTTTTCAATCCTCTGATGATGCTAAACAAGATAGAATCGAGCTTTACCACAAAGAGTGCTTAAATTAAAGAGGTGGAGTTCAGAAACTTACCTTTGAAAATGGAGGTCGTGAGGATGATAGAGAGCACCTGGGCTTGAATGAATGATCTCAATAGCTTCCCTGAGACTCAATGATGCTAACTGAATGCTTATTGGAGCTTGAATCCTCCTGAATTGCTCTATGGACCTCCCTCGATTTCAGCTTCAAGTGAACATGGAGGTTGTTGAATTTGGAGTTACAGATGAGCTGCAGCCATCTGGTTAGCTTCACTATGACCTGAGGATTGTGCCTGGATGATTGGCTTGGCTCAGAACCTCCTGAATTACTCCATGGACCTCCAACTGCAAATGCTCCAAAGTGAGAGCAACAATGGTGTTCCTCCACTTACAGAAGTGATCCAGGTGCTTGGATCACCTCAAATGACCTCCCTTGAGATGTTAGAATGTTCACTTCCCAAAGATGAGCTCTGGTTTGAAGAAATCGATTCTTCTTGCCAAAGAACTTTGAAAAACAATGAACATGAGAAGAGAAAGAGAAAGCAAGGAATATGGTTGCTTTGGTGTGTTTTTCGAATGAGAATGAGGCCTCTATTTATAGGCAAATGTCTCAGTACTGATTGGGAGAGTGAGCTTGCTTAGTGAAGCAAGTTTGGTTTCTTAGCCATGAAGAAATTTCAAAGAATATCCAAGTGTGATCATTGCATTTTCGAGCCACCTCCCCTATCCATTGATTCTATCTGATCTTAGGGGACAATTCAGATGTAAAGTGAGCTCTAATTGGTTGGTGAGAAGATTCCTTGGGTGATTCATCAATTTGCCATAAATTCTCAAAAGTAATCATTACATAATCACATGTTCTTGTTTTAGGAATCTTCTTCAATTATCATGGCATGGTGAAAATGAATGCATGGTATTGTTTCAGACACGTTATGGGTCGTGTAGCATCCATTAGTGAAGCAAAATGCACAAAATTGCAAAGTTCCAATTTGCACATGACCTATAATTTTACTTCATGAGGCCAACTTTGAACAAGCATAACTCTTAGCTCAAATTGAATTTGGAGAAGGTTGAACACAATTTGGAAAGCCCTAAACATCTACTTCAAATCATTAGTTTATGTCTTCTTCAGAATCATTTGGGAAATTTGTGAAAAATGAGCCCAAAGTTGGATGAAAACTAGGTTAAAACACTTAGAAAAATTTCTAAGTGTTTATGACCTAAACTTCAAAATTCCCAAAACTTCATGAATGATTGATCTTTTGAAAAAAGTTCCTTTGTAAGATGTTGTTTTATTTTGCAAGATCTACAACTTTCATGTTGGAAGTTTTTTGAGTTGTGTAGGTGAAATTTTGAGTTCTCACCATGCCTTCAAAAACCCTAATTCCCGACTTTTTGCTCCTTGATGAATTTCTTTGAATTTCTTTGGTCAAATGACTTTGACATCCATATATTGATGATATTGATCTTTGAAAGTCATTTTTTGACCAAAAACCTTAAAAGTCAATGATGATCCCACACAGTTGACTTTTCCTGACAAAGTGAATTTTTGGGCTTTTGTGTAGAAACAAGATCTTCTCCTCAAATGATTGATGTAAATGGATTATATTGAGGTAGTAGAGATTCTTGAATCATGTCTTGAGTTTTGGATCCATGCCCTGATTAAAAGTCAACTATCTTGGTGAATTAGGTCAAAAACCCTAATTGTCGACCAGAGGACAATGATGACTGTAGACTTTGAACTGAGGTGTAATGTCCAGTGGATCTTGTCATATGGGTTATTTGAAGATGATTGATGTCTTTGAATGGTCCCTTAGGGCTTTTTAGGGTTTCCCAAAGGTGATCCCTGATTTTAGTCCTTGATAGGCTCCAAACCCTAGTCTGTTGATCTGAGTAATTCTGTACTTAGATGACTGGGTGTCTAATCAATCATAGGTGAAATAATGAAGCTTTTGAGTCTTATGATTGTATTAGAGACTAATCCCTCTATTGATTGATCCTTTTCCTGAGTTTTCTTGTCTTTGAATACCCTCGATTGAATGTCAGGCTGTCCTGGGTACTTGCTTTGACTTGATGAAAATCCTGAAGATATGTCATCTCAGGGGGGTCAAAAATTAGGGTATGACATCCGGGGATTCAGATTGTACTGGTAACAAGTAAATTATTAATAACTTTTGTTTCCCACTAATTTTGTACTATATTCTATTATTTTCAAAAAAATCTTTTCCTTTCTTTTCAAATCTCTTTCTTTCAAAATCAAATCCTAACTTTATTCTATATATCTCTTCTTTCAAATCCTACTACCACTCAAATTTTCCTTTTTTGTACGAAATCACTTCATTCCCCTATAAATACCTCTTCTTTTCACTCTATAAATACCTCTCATTTTTTTCATAAATTCTCACATCAAATTCTAACTCATCTCTCAAATTTCTGCTTCATATTCATTCTCTCTTCTTCCCCGGAAAAAATGGCGAAGCGGATGGAAACTTGTTTTTTTATGGTCATCACCGTCGTGGTGGTAATCATGTCCTTTTTCTGTCTGCATAGTCCTGAAAAATGTGGACCTGGGTTGTTTACACTCCCAATCATTTATATGTTATTATTTGTAGCATGGGTTATTAATCGTCATTCTTAAAGTTTGTCGTATCTTTTATTTTTTAACGTACCGTTGTCGTATCTTTTATTTTTTAACGTACCGTTTACTCGTCGTACTGTTCATTAAAATATGTAATATTTGTACTGTCAGTATTAAATGTCGTACTATCTGTCGTACTGTTGTTTAATTATTAAGATAATATTTTGTGTGTTTTCTGCCAGTTAAATATTTATTTTTCTGTGCATTAAATGTTTTTCAGGGTTATTATCGGTAATTTTACTCGCATACAGTATATATTATTTATTTATTATGTCTGTGTTGTTCTAACAGCTCATGTAAATAAATTTTCACCATTAATACAACAGAAAAAAACAAAAAGAAAAAATTAACTTTGACTGTTGAATTTTCACTTTAATTGCTACGTTAATGTCTGAACAGTCAGTTGACAGTCAAACCCGCTGACAGTGCAATTCTCCGTGTTTTGTACCATCAATCAAATCAATCTTTTGCATTTCAAAATTCCAAGATTTTTGTTCTAGAAGTCTTCTGAATATCACATGATTAGCTGAGACTCAGCACTGCACAAAAATCAGGTACGCTTAACTGTCTCCTACGCGAACAGTCCCTAACTAGGGTTTTTGTTTTTTTCAGGAGAACAAGTTTTTGAGACCTCAAATGGATTTCATGGACCTCCATATATCTCAAAGTACCACCATACAAATTTTCAAACTTCAAATTCGCTCAGACGCACAGTCAGCAGCTCAAACAGTCAATAGACGACCCGGTTGACCAAAAAGTCAACAGACAGTCAAAAATGAAATTTTTTGTCAACATCCATATTTTGTCAAAAGATTCATCATTTGATCATTGGTTGATCATAATTCATCAAGGAAAGATCAAAAATCAACAAAACTCTAAGTTTCAAAATTAGGGTTTTCTCCTAAAAAGTCAACTGAACTTTGACTGGTCATAACTCTCTCATCCTTCATCAAACAAATTCAAACCAAAGCTCATTTTGAAGGAAATTCAATTATCTTTCAAATGCAATTGGTCCCATGGTCATTAGATTCACCATCTGAAAAATATGAACCAAGACATTACAGGTCATTTTCAAAGTCAACAAAAAGTGGTTTTTTGTCAAAGGCCATAACATCAAGATAACTTCTCCAAATGAAAAAAAGTTTCCAAAGTGGCTTGTAGAGGACATCTTGAGGTTTCTAAAAAGTACAAGAACTCCTTCATATGATAAAAATTGAGGGATTTATGCCTTGTTGAAGTTGGCTATTTTTTGGGAAAATGCATGAAATCAACATTGACCAAAAGTGTTTTTTTCCAAAGGAGACCAAATTTCCATGATCCAAACATGTTTCTAACAATGCTAAGGGCCTCCCATGATCAACCAAAGGCCCATAACATTTTATTTCTTTTTTTGGTTTAATTTTATTACATTTAAGATTAAATTAAAAAAAAAGAAATGGAAGGATAATGTTATGTGGCTTGGATATTACGCTAAGGTCATCAAGAAACATTCAACTCTGCCACAAGAAGCTAGTACAGCAGAAGAGAGTGGAAAAATCAAGCCATGGTTGCTTGAATTCAAAGCTACATATGTTATAATATTCAAAAATTCAACAAAATCATCAATGCTTCCTAGCTTAGTTTTTAAGCACTTTCTTTGCCTATAAATGAAGTATAACACTTCATCAAGGAAAAGAGACAAGATCAGAACCAAACCTATGCTTGTAACTCACTTGTAACACATTTGAAATTTTCAAAGAAACTTGAAATTCGAATTTTCAGTTTAAGTCATTTTTAATCCTAACTAAACACTCAAACATCATCTCTGAGCATCATTGAACCTGTTCCAATCAGTTTCAAGCTTTGAAACACAAAGAATCGAGCACCATAGCTCACGGTTTGTGCAAACAAAAACTTAACAAAATCTCATCATACACTCACATCTAGCACGATGTAATCATATATTTGAATTTAGTTCATTGTTCTGATCGTTTCTGGATGGTTAATTGAAGTTTGAACATGTATCCATGAAGATACCATTTTAGGGTTCTTGAACTCTATTTTAGGGTTTTTCTTAAAAGGAAAAATTAGACAAAATTAAGGGCATGGTTGAATTCAGTGAATCATGACGAATCAAATGGATATGTCGCGAAAGATTTCTATGCTTGTTTACCCCTATTCGCTATTTTGCAGGGATGAGTTTCATCTATTACAGCGCTTTTTTGGCAAAAAACGCTATTAAAAGTATTGGCTGGAGGTTGAAGACGAAGGCGTGGCGCCATCTGATTGGCCAGTTTGAAAAAGCGCGCGTTTTGT
This sequence comes from Vicia villosa, assembly GCF_029867415.1. Taxonomy (NCBI): domain Eukaryota; kingdom Viridiplantae; phylum Streptophyta; class Magnoliopsida; order Fabales; family Fabaceae; genus Vicia; species Vicia villosa. Next base: position 159,641,277 of record NC_081180.1, read on the forward strand.
CTTATTCTCGGACCTGATGCTTCGCTGACTAGACTATTGCTATGCGCCACACGTCCTTGTCCATTAGATCATTTTAATTCTCTCATCTAACGCTCCTTGTCTTGCAGGTTCACCATAGACCCTAGGGGTTTGCCACACATGATTATTGTTTTATATATTTTCTATTTTATTTTATTTTCTTTACAAAATTAATTTAAAATAGTTTCAAAAATCAAAAAAATATAATAAAAATATTTCTAGGTTTATAAAATAATCTATTATTTTTTTGACATAAAAATATTTTATTTTTCTTAATAATTAAAATATTTTGTTTAATTAATTAGTATATATTTATATATTTGCTTTTTAATTATTCAACCAATCAAAAAATCATAAAAAAATTTGTTCTTTATATTAAATTTAGTTTATATATTTTAGACTAATTTTTTACATATTTAGAATATTTTTCTCTTTAAGTTTTAATTATTTATGTAATTATTTGCATAATTATATGTTATTTAACTTAATAGTTTTCAAAACAATTTCAAAAATTCCAAAAAAATTAGTTTTATTTTAAAATTAATTAATAAGCATTTTGAACATATTTTAAACTTAATTTTTAGGTTTAAATTTTATTTCTACCTTTTTCCTCATTTTAATTAAATTAATCATGCATTAATTCTAATTAAAATCAATTATACAAAAAATCCAAAAATATTTCTCTTATCTTATTGCAAATTTAAATTCCTAGATAAAGTGTATAGGTTGTCAAATTCATGTAAATAGCGTAGTTTACATTTCCCGCAAAATCGATGTAATAGCGTAGATTTACTTTCCGCATTTTACATTCCCGCATTTTAATTTCAGTACACATATAAAACTGCGTGTATGTCAAGAATAAAAACTGAAGCGTTAGATCACTAACTTCAAAGATAAAATATCTGAATCAAAACATAATCACATTTTCACCTCTTAGGGTAATCCCTCTTTTACTCTTTTCAAAATCAAAATCAAATTCTACTGTTACAAGTGCAAAAAATCGAACTTTCGTTTACATCCGGTGAAAGGAGAATTTTCTAAAGGAAATAGGAAAAACCTTATAACTTAGGGTAGACCTCCTAATTTGCTTGCTCAAATCAAAACAAACAAATGTCTCATATATCATTGTTTTCAAAATAAAACTTTCAAAAAAAAAAAGACAATGCTTGGTATATATCCAAACAAGGATTATTACGAAGTTAACGTTCTTTTTTTTCAAAACATCTTTCAAAAGATAAAACACTTTGTATACATCCGCACAAGGATCATTACAAAGTCAATTTACAAAGGTATTTGAAACCACATACAAGTATTTCAAGGCAAGAAAAAAATGATTCAAAACAAGTGAGCTAAGCAAACTAAGAGCCCATGGATAACCATGGATACAAAAGGTGCTAACACCTTCCCTTTGTATAACCAACCCCCTTACCCAGAATTTCTTAAAGGTCTTTTTCTGTTTCTTTTATAAAACTTTTCTTAATTGGATAAAATAAAAGTCGGTGGCGACTCTCTGATTTTTCAAAAACACAAAAGCAAAGAGAAAAGTGTCAGTTCGTATATCTCTCCACGAGAGGTATGGTAAAAAACCGAGGGCGACAATACCTTTCTTGAAAAGGGTGCAAAATAAATTCACAATCTTGTATAAGTTTCCCAAAGCAACAACTGGGGACCAAAGTTTAATACAGAAATGAACTGGAGAGAAAAAATCAATTAAGACTCAATCTAGTGAGGAAATAACTCACTAAAGTTATCCTATTTGGATAAATATGCTGAATAGAAATACTAAAATACGATTCTTCCACGAGGAATGTACTCAGTGGGGAATTGAAAGGAAGGGTATATATCTTCTTAAAGAGACTTTCTAACGGAAACGGGTATTTGATAAGACATAAATTATATGATGAGATGAACCAAACCAATGGAGTTAATGCAAAAATGAGCGTGAAAAAAAGTCCGGCTATGCGCAATGTATTAATGATTAAGTATTAATGCATTATATGATGCATATGCTGCCAAAACAAACACAATAATTATATTGGGTATGATCAGGATACACCGGGGTACAAACATGCATGAATGAATCAAGCTGTAATGGATATTTTGCTGGAGAATAATCAAACAAGGAAACAAAGTCTTGCCATAAGAAATTATTCACTAGGAAAAGATAGTATTGCAATCCGTTGATGTCGTTCGGGGTTTCTAATGCACCCGGAGTGTTTATGGAATATATGTATCGTATATTTCATACTTACCTGGATCAGTTTGTAGTAGTTTTCATTGATGATATTTTGATCTATTCTAAGTCAGAAGAAGAGCATGTCGAGCATTTTCTAATTATGCTGCAAGTGTTGAAAGAGAAAAAAATTATATGCAAAGTTGTCAAAGTGTGAGTTATGGTTGCAAGATGTTAGTTTTCTCGGATAAGTTATTTCAGGTAATGGTATCATTGTGGATCCGTCCAAAGTATATGCATTATTACAATGAAATGCTCCAAAGTCAGTTACTGTGATTAAAAGCTTTTTAGGCTTCGCTGGTTACTACTTCAAGTTTCTTGAAGGATTTTCTAAGTTAGCACTTCCATTAACTCAACTGACTTGTAAAGGAAAAGCGTTTGTTTGGGATGTTCATTGTGATGAGAGTTTCAGAGAGTTGTAGAAGAATTTGACTACAACTCCAGTTCTGATTTTTCCAAATTCTAATGAACCGTTTGTGGTGTATTGTGATGCGTCTAATATGGGTTTAGGTGATGTGCTGATGCAAGAGGGTAAATTGGTAGCTTATGCTTTGCGGAAACTGAAGTTTCATGAGAGAACTACTATCGTACTAATGATATAGAGTTGGCTGCAGTGGCGTTTGTGTTAGAAGAAGAATTAGTTCTGCATTCAATCTTTAAGTTTTGACAATAACATTGCATATATTTTCATGAAACAATTTATACTCTAATAGTTTCTTAAGAGCAAAGATTCACTATTTTGGTTGATTAGGATTGTTGTTCGTATAATCATTAGAATCAGCGTCACCATATCCGAAGAACTATTCATCTCAATTCTGAAGAGACGTCACCAGTTATAAAGAATATTGAACAACTCATCAGAAAAGGGTCTACAAACATTCTGAAGAAAAGTGACTATTCAGATACTAGAATTAAGTTCAAAAATGCTTGCCACTTTTAGTTCAGAAATTAGAATGCGTCGTTCAGATAGGTCGTTGCTCTTGACTCTGAAGACCTCTTTCTATTTTTGAAGGATTCTCTCTCTTAGAATGTCTGCGTCACTTGATCTCCTCAACATATGCTCTACTTAAGAAAGGAACTATATTACAACTGAAGGACGATCAGAAACTTACAAAAGAAACAACATCGTACAAAAGTACATCACCTTTTCTACTTTTGCAGAATGCGGTGTACGATTCCCCCGTTGGTGTGCTCACTGTTCCCCAAGTCTTTTGGAGTTATTGCGTCTAGGAAAGCCTTGCCTTGTGCTCTTTCAACAGTTATATAATCATGGGAATATATAATTGTGACACTCTCTCTTGAAGAAAAACAACAATCAACGGACGAACTACAACGCTATGTAAGCTATATTTTCTAACTCAGCAAATCAACTTCAAAGAGAAAAAGAAAGAAAGAAATTTCTTAGAGAAATAACACTAAACACTTCATTGTGAGAAATCTAGTTTCTAAGAATCTGTAAGAACAGAAGAGTTATTGCTTATAAATTGTGTTAACATCTGAGCTAAAATGTTCGATGTTTCAATCTGCTTTTTATAAGCAATATCTTGTAAACATTCATTTGTTAGTCTTTTGAGATTTTTATCCTCAAGTGACTAGGTTGTTAGTTTGTATACTTGGGAGGGCTAAGGTGTCTTGCTAGACTCTTAGAGGTTGTTTGTAATCTTTCAAGATTAGTGAATTAAGTCCTTTTATAACACGAAATCACATTGGCAGGTGGACTGGATTAGCCTTTTCTAAGGTGAACTAGGATAACTGAAAGTGTTGTTTTATCTTTCCTTAAACTATCTCTCTAACCTTTCAAACCCTTTTTTTTAAAGATTCAAAGTCTTTATAAAACACAATTCAAAACCCCTTTTTCTTGCGTTTTTCTCAACCTTTAGTTTGTGCTTAAGATTTGGAGGCATTATATCTATGGTTCCATCTTTGAGGTATTTAGTGATCACTAGAGTTTGAAGTGCTTGTTTGATCAGAAATAACTAAATATGAGGCAATGAAGATGGTCAGAATTTATGAAAGACTACGAATTTGACTTGAATTATCACGCCGGTAAGGCTAATGTTGTGGCTGGTGCTTTAAGTTGAAAGTCTTTGCATATGTTTGCTTTGATGGTTAGAGAGTTATTGATTAAGCAGTTTAGAGATTTTAGTTTGGTTTGCGAGCTAACACTGCAAAGCGTAATGTTGGGTATGATGAAGGTAAAAAATGATTTTCTTACTAGTATTAAAGAGAGTAAGAAGTTGGACGTTAAATTTGTGGATTTGATTGTTATGAGTAATCAAAATGAAGGGAGTGATTTCAAGGTGGATGTGCATGGTGTATTGAGATTCTGAGGTAGGATTTGTATACCTGATAATCCTAAGTTGAAGGAGATGATTTTAGAAGAAGCTGTCGCATCTCAAATTTTCACTCAAAGGTGAAAAAGTGGCAGAAAGAAGAGTCGCCATCAACATTTATTAAGTGTTTAATGTGTTTTGTTGTGTGTTTTTTAAGGGAAGGATTTGTGACTTAAACCACACTGAAGACTATGAATGAAAGAAGAATAAGGTATGGACTACACCCGCCCATACTTTTCCATTGCTTAAGGCTCGTGGTAGTGCAATTCTAGTCATTATTTAATATGTGTTTTGAAAGTTGATAAGAAAAAGAAGCACGGACACAAAAGACTAATCAAAAGGGAAACCTCGATCCTACTTGTTGTCAAGCTTGTAGACCTAAAGTTGGACTAAGAAGGAAATTTACCTAATGTAAACATGCATGGATAAACATCCTAATGTCTATATGATTCACCTTGAACAAGGTGGAATCACAATCCTAAGGGAACATGGCATCAACACAAACAAGGGAAGTGAACACCTCCAACAAGAGATAAACATCTCACATGCATGCAATCAATTGTTAGAACTAGATTTGTTCTGATCAATATTCTTAGTTTTGATGATAACAATGTATATGAATTTTGCTTGAGATAATGTGGTACTCTAATCCTATGCAATTTCCATTTCAGGAAATATATAAAGAGTATGCACAAAATCAGCGCAAGAAGAACTGACTCAGAAGGTTCAAGTATGCAACATCAGAACATGCTCTCGCAAGACATCAGAAGATGGTCAAGCAGAATCAGAACATGGTCTATTGAAGCATCAGAAGAACTTGAGATCAGAAGCAGAAGCACTGAAGTTCTCATGGTATCACGCTAGAAGCACTTCAAGGTCAGAAGACAAGAAGATGCTCTGCACCAAGCTGTTTGACTCTGATAATATTCAAACGTTGTTTACACAAACATCAGATCAGAAGCAAGTAGAAGATGGCAGGCTACGCTGACTGACAAAAGGAACGTTAGAAGCTATTAAAGGCAACGTCAGTAGAAACAACAAAAGCAATGCTCGAGGTAGTTGACAAAAGAGTGAAACATTAAATGCAATGCTGTACGGATCACGCAAAGCATTAAATTCTCCCAACGGTCATCTTCTCAAACACCTATAAATAGAAGTTCTGATGAGAAGCTGAATACAACACTTTGCGCAAACTTACAGAAACGCTGTCAAATTCAAAAGCTCTCAAACTTCATCTTCAACCTCACTTCATTACTGTTGTAATATCTTAGTAAGATTAAGCTTAAACTTAAGAGAAAAATCACAGTTGTGATAATAGCTTATTAAGAAGCATTGTAACTCTTATAAGAATTTGTTTACATTCATTTGTAAGAACTAGAGGAGATCAAGTTGTGATCGGATTCTCTAGAAAGCCTTAGAGGGTATCGAAGCATTGTGTTCCTAGAGTGATCAGGTTGTGATCAGAATACTCTAGAAGACTTAGAGGTTATCTAAGTGGAAAACCATTGTAATCTTGTGTGATTAGTGGATTAAGTTCTCATGTGAGGTAAATCACTCCAAGGGGGTGGACTGGAGTAGTTTAGTTAACAATGAACCATGATAAAAATCATTGTGCAAATTGTTTTTATCTTAAGAGTTTTAAAGCTACACTTATTCAAACCCCCCCCTTCTAAGTGTTTTTCTATCCTTCAATTGGCATCAGAGCGCCGGTCTAAGGTGCAAGCACTTAATCGTGTTTAGAAAAGATTCAGGAAGAGAAAAACGCTTAAGTCAAGATGGCTGGTGAAGATCCAACACCTACATCTACATCTGGCTCTGCTGAGCAATACAATGGAAATGGTAACAATGGTTACACTAGACCACCAGTATTCGATGGTGAAAACTTTGAAAATTGGAAAGATAGACTTGAAAGTTATTTTCTTGGTCTAGATGGTGACTTATGGGATCTTCTGGTGGATGGTTACAAACATCCAGTGAAAAATAGAGGAGTAAAGCTGAAAAGATAAGAAATGAGTGATGATCAAAAGAAAGAATTAAAAATCATCACAAGTGTAGGACTATTCTGCTAAATGCTATTTCTCATGCTGAATATGAGAAGATATCAAACAGAGAAACTGCCTATGATATATATGAATCATTGAAAATGACTCATGAAGGAAATGCCCAAGTCAAGGAGACCAAAGCTCTTGCCTTGATCCAGAAATATGAAGCCTTCAAGATGGAGGGTGATGAAAACATTGAGAAAATGTTCTCAAGATTTCAAATGCTAACTGCAGGATTAAGAGTTCTTGACAAGGGATACACCAAGGCTGATCATGTCAAGAAGATCATCAGAAGCTTGCTAAGAAGATGGGGTCCTATGGTGAGTGCTTTCAAGATTGCCAAGAATATGAATGAAATCTCTCTTGAAGAATTGATCAGTGCTCTGAGAAGTCATGAAATTGAGCTGGATGCTAATGAACCTCAGAAGAAAGGTAAGTCTATCGCATTAAAATCTAATTATAAAAATTGCACTAACGCTTTTCAGGCTGAAGAAGAAGATTCTGAAGAATCAGAATCAGAAGAAGAAGATGAACTGTCCATGATCTCCATAAGGGTAAACCAACTCTGGAAGAGCAAGCATAGGAAGTTCAAGAACTTCAAAAGTTCTAAGAAGCCTGAACGTGGAGAATCTTCTGGAAGCAGAAGATCTGACAAGAAGAAGGTCACATGCTATGAATGCAATGAGCCTGGTCACTACAAGAATGAGTGTCCAAAACTTTAGAAGGAGAATCCCAAGAAGTTTCATAAGAAGAAAGGTCTTATGGCAACATGGGATGATTCAGTTTCAGAATCAGAATCAGACTCTGAAGGCGAGCAGGCAAACATTGCACTGATGGCCACAGTTGATGATGGATCAGAATCTACATCAGAATCAGATTCTGAAGAGGTATTTTCTGAACTATCTGGAGAAGTGTTAGTTTCTAGTTTAACAGAACTTCTGGAACTCAAGGCTCATCTTAGTATCAAATATAAAAAGCTGAAGAAGCTATTTGATTCTGAAACTAAGAAGCTAGAAGTGGAAAATTCTGAACTGAAGGAAAAAGTCTTAAAATTATCCAAAGATATTGGATCTCCTTCTGAATCATAAAAATCCATTCCTAGTCTCAATCATATTCTGAAAGAATATGACTCGAGTTTCAGAAAGTTTTCATCTAGAAGTATTGGCAGAAGTCACCTTGCTTCTATGATATATGGTGTTTCTGGAAACAAAAGGATTGACGTTGGCTATGAGGGTGATACCCCACACAAATTTGAACCTGTTGATGATATGAAAATCACATACAAGCCATTGTATGATCAGTTCAAATATGGTCACTCACATGATATTAGGCTCACTTCACATGCCAAAAGCTTTCATGTTACACACACTAAGAAGCATGTGACATAACCTAGAAAATATCAAGCTGCTAAACCTAAAGAATATCATGTTGTACCTCCTGTTGTTTATTATGCTAAACCCAAGTTCAATCAGAACTTGAGGAAAACTAACAAGAAAGGACCCAAGAAGTTGTGGGTACCTAAGGAGAAGGTAATTTCTGTTGCAGATATCCTTGGCAGCAAAGAAGACAAAGCACAACATGTCATGGTACCTGGACTCTGGGTGCTCGCGACACATGACGGGAAGAAGGTCTATGTTCCAAGACCTGGTGCTTAAGTCTGGTGGAGAAGTCAAGTTTGGAGGAGATCAGAAGGGCAAAATAATTGGCTCTGGAACCCCAAGTATTGGTAACTCTCCTTCCATATCTAATGTACTTCTTTTAGAAGGATTAGCGCATAACTTATTATCCATAAGTCAATTAAGTGACAATGGTTATGACATAATCTTCAATCAAAAGTCTTGCAAGGCTGTAAGTCAGAAGGATGGCTCAATCCTATTTACAGGCAAGAGAAAGAACAACATTTATAAGATTGATCTTTCTGATCTTGAGAAGCAGAAGGTGACTGGCCTTATGTCTGTTTCCGAAGAGCAATGGGTCTGGCACAGAAGATTAGGACATGCTAGTTTGAGAAAGATTTCTCAGATTAACAAACTAAATCTGGTCAGAGGACTCCCTAATCTGAGATACAAATTAGATGCTCTTTGCGAAGCATGTCAGAAGGGCAAGTTCTCCAAACCTGCATTCAAGTCTAAGAATGTTGTTTCTTCCTCTAGGCCGCTAGAACTTCTGCACATTGATCTGTTTGGCCCAGTCAAAACAGCATCTGTCAGAGGGAAGAAATATGGATTAGTCATCGTAGATGATTATAGCCACTGGACATGGGTAAAGTTCTTAAAACACAAGGATGAGTCTCATTCAGTGTTCTTTGAATTCTGCACTCAGATTCAATCTGAGAAGGAGTGCAAAATCATAAAGGTCAGAAGTGATCATGGTGGTGAATTTGAGAACAGATTCTTTGAGGAGTTCTTCAAAGAAAATGGTATTGCCCATGATTTCTCTTGTCCTAGAACTCCACAGCAAAATGGAGTTGTAGAACGAAAGAATAGGACTCTACAAGAAATGGCCAGAACCATGATCAATGAAACCAATATGGCTAAGCACTTCTGGGCAGAAGCAATAAATACTGCATGTTGTATTCAGAATAGAATCTCTATAAGACCTATTCTAAATAAGACTCCTTATGAATTGTGGAAGAACGGAAAGCCCAACATTTCATATTTTCATCCTTTTGGATGTGTTTATTTCATTCTAAATACTGAAGATCATCTTGGTAAGTTTGATTCTAAGGCACATAAATGTTTCTGTTATACCCCAAAATTTGCCCGCATCTTTTTCAGAAAGAAGGTAACAGACTTCTATCTAAAAATTGAGAGTTTCATATAATCTTGGATTTTATTTCCTGATTTTATGAACACTCGGTTTTTAGAATATTTCTTATACGGTATTTTGGTTCGCTGTTCAATTTATTCTTACACAAACGCCAAGTACTGTTTATCATTCCACACACGCTGTTTATTTGAGATTTATTTGCAGATAAATAGCACTGACGCAATTGGTACAGAATTAAATCTTTTTGCAGGCGCAAAGTCCGGGGATTCAGACTGTACTGGTAACGAGTAAATTATTATTAATTTTTGTTTCCCACTAATTTTTGTACTATATTCTATTATTTTCAAAAATCTTTTTCTTTCTCTTTCTTTCAAAATCAAATCTTAACTTTATTCTATATATCTCTCTTTCAAACCCTACCATACACTTTCTTTCAAATCCTACTACCACTCAAATTTTCCTTTTTTGTACGGAATCACTTCATTCCCCAACGTCTCTATCCTTCTTTTCACTCTATAAATACCTCTCATTTTTTCCATAAATTCTCACATCAAATTTCAACTCATCTCTCAAATTTCTACTTCATATTCATTCTCTCTTCTTCCCCGGCAAAAATGGCGAAGTGGATGGATACGTGTTTTCTTATGGTCATCACCGTCGTGGTAGTGATCATGTCCTTTTTCTGTCTGCATAGTCCTGAAAAATGCGGACCTGGGTTGTTTACAATCCCAATCATCTATATGTTATTATTTATAGCATGGGTTATTAATCGTCATTTTTAAAGTTTGTTGTATCTCTTGTTTTCAAATAATGTACCGTTTATTTGTCGTACTGTTCATTATATTATCTAATATTTGTACTGTCAGTATTAAATGTCGTACTATTTGTCGTACTGTAGTTTAATTATCCAGATAATATTTTGTGTGTTTTCTGCCAGTTAAATATTTATTTTTCTGTGCATTAAATATTTTTCAGGGTTATTATCGGTAGTTTTGTTCGCATACAGTATATTTTATTTATTATGTTTGTGTTTTTCTAACAACTCATGTAAATAAATTTTCACCATTAACACAACAAAAAAAAAACAAAAAGAAAAATTAACTTTGACTGTTGAATTTTCACTTTAACTGCTACGTTAATGCCTGAATAGTCAGTTGACAGTCAAACCCGCTGACAGTGCAATTCTCCGTGTTTTGTACCATCAATCAAATCAATCTTTTGCATTTCAAAATTCCAAGATTTTTGTTCTAGAAGTCTTCTGAATATCACATGATTAGCAGAGACTCAGCACTGCACAAAAATCAGGTACGCTTAACTGTCTCCTACACGAACAGTCCCTAACTAGGGTTTTTTGTTTTTTTTCAGGAGAACAAGTTTTTTGAGACTTCAAATGGATTTCATGGACCTCTATATATCTCAAAGTACCACCATATAAATTTTCAAACTTCAGTTGGCTCAGACGTACAGTCAGCAGCTCAAACAGTCAACAGACGACCAGTTTGACCGAAAAGTCAACAGACAGTCAAAAATGAAATTTTTTGTCAAAATCCATATTTTGTCAAAAGATTCATCATTTGATTATTGGTTGATCATAATTCATCAAGGAAAGATCAAAAATCAACAAAACCCTAAGTTTCAAAATTAGGGTTTTCTCCTAAAATGTCAACTGAACTTTGACTGACCATAACTCTCTCCTCATTCATTCAAAAAATTCCAAACAAAACTTGTTTTGAAGGAAATTCAATTATCTTTCAAATGCAATTGGTCCCATGGTCATTGGATTCACCGTTTGAAAAATATGAGCTCAGACATTACAGGTCATTTTCAAAGTCAACAAAAAGTGGTTTTTTGTCAAAGGCCATAACATCAAGATAACTTCTCCAAATGAAAAAAAGTTTCCAAAGTGGCTTGTAGAGGAAATCTTGAGGTTTCTAAAAAGTAAGAGAACTCCTTCATATGATAAAAATTGAGGGACTTATGCCTTGTTGAAGTTGGCTATTTTTTGGGAAAATGCATGAAACCAACATTAATCAAAAATGTTTTTTTTCCAAAAGGGGCCAAGTTTTCATGATCCAAACATGATTCTAATGTTGCTAAGGGTCTCCCAAGACCAACCTAAGGCCCATAACATTTTATTTCTTTTTTTGGTTTAATTTTATTTCATTTAAAATTAAATTGAAAAAGAAATGGTGAAGGATAATGTTATGTAGCTTTGTTCTTAAGCATGAGTCACCAAGAATCATTCAAAGCTCTGCATCATGAAGGTACAGCAGGCCTAGCGCAAGAGAGTGAAGAAAAATCAAGCCATGGTTGCTTGAATTCAAAGCTATATATTATTAAAAAAGTCAAAAATTCAAAGGCACTTAATGATTGTTAGCTTAAGATTTAAGTCCCTCCATGTCTTATAAATGGAGTAGAACATTTCAGTAGCAAAGGAGACACGAATTCAGAGCCTATCATATACTTGTATCATTCTTGTATGAACTTGAAATTTTCAAAGAAAATTAAAATTCGAATTTTGAGTTCAAGCAAGTTTCAATCTAAACTAAACATTCAAACATCATCCCTGAATATCATTGAACATATTCAGATCAATTGCAAGCCTCAGAGCCTCACAAATCGAGCTATATAAGCCACGGTTTGTCAAGAACTAAATCAAGTTCTAACACATACTTACATGTTATTTTAATTGAATTTAACCTTGTATTTGTATTAATGATGAAGTATGGATGCTTTCTGGGTGGTTTAATTAAAGTTTAAGTGCAAAACGAAGTAGATACCATTTTAGGGTTTTCAAGTTTTAAAAGAGGGGTCTTCGTTTTAAGCAAAATTCCAGAAAAATAAAGGTTCTAATGAGTTCGTGAGGTCCATATGAACTCAACCATGGTTTCATAATGAATTTTTTATGCTTGTATGGAGTTTTGATAGGTTGCAGGTTTGTAGCGACGGACAAAAACTGTAGGTAAAACCTTTACCTACAGTTACAGACCTAAGGCGACGGGCTGGAGGTTGAAGGTGACTGCGTGGCGCCATTTGATTGGCCAGTTTGAAAAACGCGCGTTTTGTTTTATCCCCAGATCTGGTGCTTCGCTGACTAGGCTATTTCCATGTGCCACGCATCTATGACCATCAGATCATTCTGATTCTCTCATCTAACGCTCCTTGTCTTGCAGGTTCACCATAGACCCTAGGGGTTTGCCACACTGAATCATATAAATTAGTATTTTCTTAATTAATTTGTTTTTTCTTGCATAATTAATTAAAAATACCTTCAAAAATCCAAAAAGAATTTTAATTTCACGTTTAGGTTTATAAAATAATCTATTAATCTTTGACATAAAAATATTTTATTTTTCTTAATAATTAAAATATTTTGTCTAATTAATTAGTATATATTTATATATTTGCTTTTTAATTACTTCAACCAATCAAAAAATCAGAAAAAAATTGTTCTTTTTTATTAAATTTAGTTTATATATTATAGACTAATTTTGTACATATTTAGAATATTTTTCTCTTTAAGTTTTAATTATTTGTATAATTGTTTATATAATTATATGTTAATTTAACTTATTAATTTTCAAAACAACTTCAAAAAATCAAAAAATTAGTTTTTATTTTAAAATTAATTAACAAGCAATATGAACATATTTTAGAATCAATCATACATTTTAAAATTAATTAACAAAGCATTTTAATTAAATTAATTATGCATTAATTCTAATTAAAATCAATCATACAAAAAATCCAAAAATATTTCTTTTATCTTATTGCAATTTAAATTCCTAGATAAGTGTATAGGTTGTCAAATTCATGTAAATAGTGTAGTTTACATTTCCTGCACAATCGATGTAATAGCGTAGATTTACATTCCGCGTTTTACATTCCCGCATTTTAATTCCAGTACATATAAAACTGCGTGTATGTCAAAGATAAAAACCGAAGCGTTAGATCACTAACTTCAAAGATAAAAATATCTGAATCAAAACACAATCACACTTGCACCTCTTAGGGTAATCCCTCTGTTACTCTTTTCAAAATCAAATTCTACCGTTTCAAATGCAAAATCGAACCTTTGTTTACATCCGGTAAAAGGAGAATTTTCTAAAGGAAATAGGAAAAGACCTTATAAATTTAGGATAGACCTCCTAATTGCTTGCTCAAATCAAAACAAACAAATGTCTCATATATCATTGTTTTTCAAATTAAAACTTTCAAAAAAGACAATACTTGGTATATATCCAAACAAGGATCATTACGAAGTTAACGTTTTTTTTTTTCAAAAACATCTTTCGAAAGGTAAAACACTTTGTATATATCCGCACAAGGATCATTACAAAGTCAATTTACAAAATGAATTTTAAGACCACATACAAGCATTTCAAGGCAAGACAAATGATTCAAAACGAGTGAGCTAAGCAATTAAGAGCCCATGGATTACCATGGATACAAAGGGTGCTAACACCTTCCCTTTGTATAACCTACCCCCTTACCCAAAATCTCTTAAAGGTCTTTTTCTGTTTCTTTTATAAACCTTTCCTTAATTGGATAAAATAAAAGTCGGTGGCGACTCTCTGATTTTCAAAATTCACAAACAAAAGAAGAGTCAGTTCGTATCTCTCACGAGAGGTATAGTAAAAAACCGAGGGCATGACAGAACTGGCGACTCTGCTGGGGATTTCCAAAAAACAAAATGTTTTTCAAAAGGGGTTACCTTAGAGTTTAGGTCACTTCGATGTTTTCAATTGCTTGTCTTGATTGTTCTATTTTTCAAAAGGTTTGTTTGAGTATTTACTTGTGTGAAAGATTCTAACCCGAATCTCGAGATACCTTAAGTATGTGACAATAGACCAAGGAAACTGTACGGCATGTACCGATACGGTTGATCTGGTAGTCACCGTTAGTGCGACACTTTGGTCTGTACTGATATCCCTTGAAAACGATCAAGGAGTATGTTAGGCTTCCGAAATGTCATTAAACACTAATTTGTCTTAGAACCTTTAGTTGAACTTGACTTGTGGCCTATTAAGTGACTAGCTTTGAAATTGATCGAAGATAGTTATCCTCGAGGAATATTTTGATCGGCCGTCCGAGCGCCGTATTGGGATGTTGTCTCCAAGGATCATAGAACCCGAATACTATTCTAGGACAGGTTTTAACCAACTCAACTTCAGTGGGGAGGGTATCACCTATTAACCTCATGCAAGCCTTTAAACCTAAGGCTATTTGTTTGATTTGTTTGTGTGTGCCACATGTTTGACATCATGACATCATAAGCATCATAAACATATCATTTTCTCACTAATCATTTCAAGGATCGAAGAGTTTACCTTTGTTCTGTTGTTACAGGTAATGGCTCCCCCTACCAGAGATTATGTCCGGATCAACATTTCAACAGTACCATCTGAACTAAAGGACTTAATATCAGAATTTCCCAGAAATGCTCAATTCACTGAAAAGCACGGTCACCTACTCCATTTGGTTACCTCAAAATTTGAAGAAGACATGATACGGGTCCTGTTCTAGTTCCTTGATCCCGAACATCATTGTTTTACATTCCCTGATTACTAGTTAGTACCCGCTTTGGAAGAGTTCTCTGAACTGATTGGATTACCTGTTCGAGATCAATTACCTTTCACTGGTTTAGAAAAGATTCCAAAACCTGAAATCATTGCTGCTGCCTTACATTTGCGAAAGTCAGAAATCGAGTCCAATTGGGAAACAAAGAGTGGAGTCAAGGGTTTGCTTGCTAAGTTCTTAATGGAAAAGGCTCGATTACTACTGAAAAACAGAAGTTACCTAGCTTTTGAAGAAGTTGTGGCTCTTTTGATTTATGGGTTGGTTTTATTCCCTAATCCCGACCAGTTCATAAGTGTGCACATTATCAACATTTTCTTAACCCGTAATCCGGTACCTACCTTGCTGGGAGACATACTACATTCTTTAAACACTCGTACCATGAAGAAACGAGGAACTCTTATGTGCTGTGTACCACTGCTGGCTAGATGGTTCACATTACACCTTCCCCGATCAGTGTTGAGAAATGAACAAAGGATGCAATGGTCTCGCAGGATTATGTCTTTGTCTCATTCAGATATCCGGTGGAACAACTTCTTTCAAAAAGACATCACTATCATTGACAATTGTGGAGAGTACCCTAATGTGCCACTCCTTGGCATTAAGGGAGGCATCACTTACAACCCCTCTTTAGCTTTGCGCCAATTTGGATATGCACGAAGAAACGGTCCTCACGACATGATTATCCGTGGCATTGTGTTTGATTACGAAGATGATTCCCAAAGACATCGACGAAGGTTTATACATGCGTGGGGCAGTGTCTATAAAGTAGAAAGCAATACTTTAGGACAATGGAACTCTATTCCCATGGAGCCTTACCTCAAATGGGTGCGTGCTCATGCTCAGAAGTTCATCATGCCATATCCCGCTATTCTACCTATGACTATTGAGCCGGAAGTCGAAGGGAGCGAACCTCGAGTTATTCTACATCCGGACATGCCAACTGACCTGGAAGAGCTGCAGAAATCTTGGGTTCAACTAAGAGAAGAAAGAGACACCTTCAAAGCACACTGTCAAGACTATGAAAGGAAAGTGTTGGAGCTCACCAGACAACTCCAGGAAGAACAGCAGATCAACACATTCCTGGGTGCAAAGAGAAAGCGTCCATGGGAGGCTTGAGGAATCCTTTATTTTCTTTATTTTATTTTGTAAGCCCGAAAGAGGCAAATAAAAGAAAAAAGAAAGAAAGAAAAAACAGAAAAAGAAAAGAGAAAAAGAAATAAATTGTTTGACTAATAAATGTTTGTTTCTCTTTTAAAACAAATCTAAATTCTAAGATCCTTGAAAACATTGCATATGCATTTCATTCATAAACATTGCATAACAGGTTCACATGATGGGTTTCTCATCTCCTCGCTGTTTATTTCAGTTAGAAGAGATGGATTCCGAAACAAGCGCCAAGAATCTCGAAGCACAGAACGCCCAAGTTCAGGTAGCAATTCTGGAGCTAGCAAAGGGGCAACAAGAACTGAAAGCCCTGATAATCAAGAAGAAAAAGAAGCCCAAAGGATTTGTAGGCTTAAGTCACCTTGCAAGGAAGGTCAAAATCCTAGTCAAAAGGTCCAAAAAGGCGTCGATCCCTGAAATAGTCGGTGAAGGTGATCGAGAAGACAACCACAACAACCAGGGTTCTGCCAAACCCTCTCTCTCTTCTAACGAAGAAGATTATCATTCCGAAGACGAACAGGGTGATGACAAATACCAGCAATTGGAAGAACGCATGAAAGCTATGGAGATACAAAAAATACCTGGTTTAGACTTCAATGATCTTGGACTCGTCTCAGATATTGTTACCCCTCCGAAATTCAAAGTTCCTGTCTTTGCAAAGTATGATGAAGTTTCTTGCCCAAAACTACATCTGAGGTCCTATGTGAGGAAGATACTACCTCATACAGCAGATAACAAATTATGGATTCATTTCTTCCAAGAAAGTTTGTCGGGTACACAACTCGAGTGGTACTACCAACTAGAAAGTACAAAAGTTCATACCTGGGAAGATTTGGCTGCTGCTTTCTACAAACAGTATCAATACAACGCTGACCTTGCACCAACCCGTACTCAACTACGGGGCATGTCTATGGCACCAAAAGAAAGTTTCAAAGGGTATGCACAAAAGTGGAGAGATTTAGCCGGAAGGGTTCAACCACCCTTATCTGATCGCGAGCTGGTCGACATGTTCATGGGCACTTTAACTGGCCCTTTCTACAGTCATTTGCTGGGAAGCTCATCATCCGGTTTCACTGACCTGATATTAACTGGAGAGCGTGTCGAAAGCGGCATTCAAAATGGAAAAATTCAAATAGGCTCCTCCTCAGGTACTACTGTAATACGGTGAACTGACTTTTTTATCGAGATGTGCGGTAAAGCATGAGTCGCCACCGACTTTTATTTTATCCAAATATCAGAAAGGCTAAAAGAAACAGGAAAACACCTTTTAAAAAGATTTGAGTTCGGGGGGTAATTATGCAAAGGGAAGGTGTAAGGCACCCTTTGCATCCATGGTTTTCCATGGGCTCTTAATTGCTTTGCTCTTTTTTGTTTCAGAAATGTAGAAGAAAAAGAATAGGGACTTTAGCTCGTAAATGAGCGTAGCCCTTTTGAAGGTTTATGAGAAAGAATATGAAAAAAAACAGTTTTAGCCAGAGCAAGGCAATTAAAGCAATTACCTTAAACTTAGATGATAGGTCTCTTTTAGCCTTTCAGGGTGAAAGGGTCTATCCTTGCCATAAGGGACAGGAAGCCTTTCATTTGGAGATTGAAGGGTCATCGCGTTGTCGTTCGCCAAAGACTGACCCATGCCATAGGGGGGCAGGTAGTCTAAGGGAAAGACCAGAACAAGCCTTATTCGTAGGCAACCGGAGGATACCTCAGCCTTTTCCGTAGGCAACTTCCGAGGGTCGAGGTCATGTAGTGTATCGAAGGCAGCATCATTAGGGTCGCATGACCTTTATTTATCGAGGCAGCATAGCTGAGGTATCCTCATATTCGAGGGACATGGCTTGTTCTGCAAAAAACACAAAGGCAACAAGGCAACAGGCAACAAGGCAACAGGCAACAAGGCAACAGAGAGGTTACCCCAAAAGAGTGTGTGTGTGCAACAATCACGTGGTCAATATTCAGAAAACTTATCTTGTAATTAAGTGATTCTAATCCAGTTTAAATTTGCACTCCCTAAATTACTAACCACGCAGTAATATGGGGAAGGGGAAAAAGAAACCAGCGGATCAATAGTGCAATAGGTCTGACATAAATAATAATTAAGACAGTAAAAACAAGATGAATTTCAGGGTTACCGAACATTCGAGCTTTGACTGGTTGGCTAACCCTGAAAATTGGAAAAGGAAAAATAAACACGAGGGGGTGAGTGTATGGCCAGTTCATTGGTCTAAAGGATAAAAATAAATAATTGAAATTAAAAGGCAAAAAAGAAAAATAATTAAAAAGAAAAGCATCAGGGACTTAGCTTTGATCTGATATGGCGCGTGGCTGAAGGATCTTGATTAACCCTGGATGCTAGGATCAAGTGTGGTCGAACCTTGAAGCTTCGCAAAAACAAGAAAATAATTAGTATGATAACAACGCACAAAATAATACATAAATAATGAAAAAGCATATGATCTATAATTAAATTATAAAACTAAATAATAATAAGGATAATAATAATAAATAAAAAATGATATAAAACTAAAGAAAAAAAAAAAAAAAAAAAAAAAAAAGAGAAAAGTGAGGTAGAAACCGTACACTCACCGTATTTCTCTTAAGTTAGTTTTTTATTTATTTAATGATAACCTAACTTAATTTTAATAATATAAAAAGAAACTTAATAAAACCAAATAATAGCATCAATTAACCAAAAAAAAAAGCATTTTCAGATTATTGTATTTTTTGGTATCTCGATAAATAACATGGACCAATTTAATTAAAACACTTGGCAATTTTTAAATAAAAATTATTAAAACTAAATACACACATTTACACTGTTCGGTACTATAACAGCAAAGAAAATAAAAAAACAAAAACCTAAAGCCCTCTTCTTCATACATGATTTCTTCCTCTCAAAAACTCAATCTCAAAATTCAATCAAGCAAATACACAAGATTCATTAATATCAAGATCTATAATTCCAAACAGTTACAGAGAAATCAAAGGGATGCTTACCTCCAACGCATTCCGATTCAGCCTCGAGACGTCACTGTGCAGAATCACCGGCATGCTCTTGTGCGTCGTCGGCCATAGGTTTGTGCGATGAGGCTGCTAATCTGGTGGTGCGGCTGCGTGGAGGGTTAACGGTGATGATGGCGGAGATCTTCGGTGTTGAATCGTAGTTGGTCGGGGAGATTGAGGAAAGGCAGCAACGATGGCGGAGTTGCTTCGACTGTGTAGGTAACATCCGCGACGAAGTGATAGGCGTGGTTGTATCGTCGTTGCGGTGGAGATCCGCTGTCAATGTCGATCGGAGAATGTTTGGACAGTGAGCGGTTTCCGAGATCGGGATTGCTCTTCTCTTTTCTCCCTCTGTTATTTCTTTCTCTTTTTATGACTTTGCAATTTGTTTCCTGTAAAAGTTAGTAAAAAAAAAGGAAAGAAAAATTGTTAGATTTGAAATTGAAAATTCTATTAGAGCTTCACATCATAGTTTTGTGATGAACTTGTGGTATGAATTGTTGGTGTTGTATTGAGTAAGGACTGTATGAGAATGGTGTTTATTGGATTTGTTTGGGACTGTAGTTTAGTGATGTAATTTGTGGATGACGATTGTGCATGGTTTATGAATGAAAGATTAATTGAATGGTGGGCTGAATATGGTGAGAGAGGTTGTATGTTTTATGGTTGTTAAAGGTTAGTGTGAGACAGAGGAAGGGTTATCATGAAGAAGAACGAAGGTGGTGTGATGGAATCAATGTGAGCTTAAAAATGTGGTCATTGTTAGATGTTAGAAACAAGGTTTTGTATACAGGTTTTTGATGGTGTATGTACGTGTGAAAAAAGGTTTTAGAGCAATAAGGTTTTCAAAATCGGTCCCCTAATAGTGTAGAAAGTGTACCTATTTATACTAATGAATTAGGTTAGAATAAAAAATGGAAGGGAACAATTTAACCAATCAAAGTAATAAAAACCTAAAAATCAAATATTATTTAATATTAAGGCTTAATATTATTTTAAATGGTTATCATGATTTTTTCCTTAAAATACAAATTCTTCCTAAAATGAGAATGAAAACTACATCTTTTTAAATCTTTTTATTTTGTGATTTTTTGGTTATATTTTTTTTAATAAAAACATTTTTTAAAATAATAAAGAGTTAAAATACGAAAATAATAATTAATTAATAAAAAAACTTATTTTTGTGATTTTTCAATATAAGTTAAAAACATAACTAAAGTTAGTAACAGGTAAACAAAAAAATGTCAGTAGTAGGATTCGAACCCGAGACCTCTCGCTCTTGTATCTCTTACGCTCAAATCCTTACCAATTATGCCATGTCACACATTTGAAGTAAAATGACATTGGCAAATATATGAGGGCAAATTTTGGGGTATGACAACTACAAAGAGGCCCATCAGTGGGAGAAATGAAGTCAATACAACACAGTCAGAAAAGTCGCAAAAGTAAGCATCACCAGTCTGTAGGGGCAGTTCTGATCTCCGCACCCGCACCTCAAAAAGATCAACCGCCGAAGTATACGCGTCGACCAGATGCACCAAGAAGAAATTTCACCAGAATAAATATGCCAATTTCTCAAGCATTGCAGCACTTGTTAAAAGCAGATCTGATCACATTGAAAGATCCTCCAAAGAATGTCAACACTTCCTCTCCGAGTTATCGCCCCGATGAAACATGTGCATACCATTTTAACTGTCCAGGACATGACGCAGATCACTGTTGGGCCCTGAAAAATAAAATACAAGACATGATAGATGCTGGGGAAATTGAGTTCGATCCTCCAGAGACTCCAAATGTCATCACTGCACCTATGCCAAAGCACAACAAAACCGTTAATGCTATCATAGACACTGTTTATATCTATGATGTGAGAGAAATTGTCAACTCCGCTCCTCGAAGTCAAAAGAAAGCTAATTCGAGCTGGTTACTTTCCAGGTTGTGACCCTGATTGCTTTTATTGTGCACACCTACCCAATGGTTGTGAGAATCTGAAAATAGGAATTCAAAAGTGGATGGATCGCCGTATCATTATGTTTGAGAGGCTCCCTTCTATGGACGATTTATGCGAAGTCTTTTCAAACGGGATGAGAATAGAGGACGTCTCAGTGGTTTCTAACATACCATTGAAAATCCCTACCAAAGCTCCTTTCAAAATTTCTGCTGCACCCAAAGTGGCATCTGTAATCATTACCAGTCCGACTCCATTCCCATACTTCTCAGACAAAGCTGTCCCGTGGAGTTATGACACTAATGTTTATATCCATGGAGTTAAGCAAGATACCTTGACTGAAGAAGCCATGAATTTTACTACTCCAACTGTTGATAATATTGTGGGTACTAGTAAGATTACGAGAAGTGGAAGGATATTTTCACCAGAAATTTCTCCAAATGTTGCTACTAATCCAGTCCAAATCCCAGTTCCTAATCAAGATATCAACGCTCGAGGCAAGGAGCCACTAGTTGAACCAGTTCAAGTACCGGTGGAAGTCACTGTTGAAGATCCGTCGAAGCAAGAAATGGAGGAAATATTGAAAATTATCTGCAAAAGTGATTACAATATTGTCGAACAACTGGGGCACACTGCTTCAAAGATTTCAATGATGTCTTTGCTAAAATATTCAGAAGCTCATGCCAAGGCCCTGATGAAGTTCCTAAAAGCTGCCCATGTACCACAGGAGATTTCAGTCGATCAATTTGAAAATTGTGTTGCCAATCTAACAGTGAATAATGGTCTCGGTTTCTCTGACGTTAATCTAACCCCTGCTGGAAAAAATCACAATAAAGCCCTGCACATCTCTATTGAATGTAACGGCACCACTCTGTCTCATGTGCTGGTAGATAACGGTTCCTCTTTGAACGTGTTACCAAAAGCAGTGCTGGAAAAGCTTGACTTCGAAGGAATTGTGTTACAACCAAGCGATGTTGTGGTAAGAGCCTTCGACGGGTCAACAAGAACAGTATACGGAAAGGTGAAGCTCCCAATCAGAGTGGGCTCTCAGATCTTTGATTCTACCTTTTACGTAATGGAAATTCACCCAGCATATTCCTGTTTACTAGGACGCCCTTGGATACATGGGGCAAATGCTGTAACTTCTACCCTACATCAGAAGTTAAAGTATCCGGTAAAAGGTAAGGTCGTCACAGTTTATGGCGAAGAAGAGTATGTGGTTAGCCACCTGAGCAACTCTATGTATGTTGAGTTGGATGACGAATTCATCGAAACTCCCTGCCAATCTTTTGAGGTGGTCCCTCCAGATGTCTCTACTGCCAAACATATTTCTGCCGCTCCTGCTACAAAAATAACTCCAACTATGGCTTCTCTCAAAGATGCAAAAGCTGTGATCGAAGAAGGTGGTTGCACAGTATGGGGACAGCTCCTCGATGTACCTTACAAGTTCGATAAGCTAGGTCTTGGCTATGCTAATGGAAATCAGAAGAACGATCAAAGTCCTCGTTCCGAAGGATTAATGTCACATTTCATCAGCCAAGGAGTGAATGCTATTGAAGACGAGGGAGTGCTTTTGAACCATATTATTCAGCAATATCCAAATGAAGTTCCACCTGTTTCCATGGAAGTTTGGGATACTTTGGGAGAACCAAGCGGCGGGTATGATTTTCTAGTAAAGTACACTGCACCTCAGAGTTCTTTTATTGCCATGGAAGACATTACCCCAACTGGATGGGGTGATCAGTTTGAAGATTGCAAAAGTTTCACAAGTTCCATTACTGCGCAATACCAAAGTCCAACTAGTCCGAAAGAAGTCTGGGATACACTAGGAGAACCAAGTGGCAAGTATGACTTTATGGTGAAGTATTCTGCACCCCTGAGCTCGCAGATCGCTATTGAAGACATCACCCCAACTAGATGGGACAACCAGTTCGAAGACAATATGACATTCACAAGCCCTGACGCTCCTGAAGAAGTCTGGGAAACACCAAATAACGAGAATGATTTCCTGACACAATACACTGCTCCCCAGAATGCACAAGTCTCCCTCAAAGACATCATTCCAACTGGATGGGACGATCTTATCGGGTATCTCGCTCAGCCAACAGAAGTATCTCAGCCTGGGCTCTCGTATCCAGCAGAGTATCTTGCTCATCCTGAAGGATCAACAGCTCATTTCCCCACCAAAGAAATCAATGCTGTGGAAGACGAAGAAGACAGCTGCAATTGGAGCAGCTGGATACTCCCTGCTCACAACAATGGATTGAACAACTGGGAAGCTGAGGATGTGATCTCCTTTGATCAGGAGTAAATGCAATTTCCTGTTTTCGTTGTTTATATGTTCAAAGATAAAAATGGTTCCTGTACTATTGAACCATGAACTTGAAAGCCGTGTGCCTTGCCCGAAGCACACTGGTCCATTTTATAAGGGTTTGTCATATCATGATCATGTTCATTCAATAAAATCATGGGACGTTTGCATATTCAAATTTTGTGATCCTTTTTCTTTCTTTGCTTTATTCATTTTCAAATAGCTATGTGTTCTTACACACACCCACATAAATAAATGCAGATTCACATTCACTCTAGATCCTGTTGATAACGATTCTGCTATTGCCAGTCATGACTTTGAAAATCCGATCTACCAAACTAAGGACGAAAGTGAGGAAGATTGTGAAGTACCAAAGGAACTTGCAAGGCTGTTAGAACAAGAAGAAAAGACTATACAGCCGCATGAAGAACCAATTGAGGTTATAAACTTGGGCAGTGACGAAGAAAAGAAAGAAGTCAAGATAGGGGCTGATCTAGAAGACAGTGTCAAGCAAAGACTGATTCAAATGTTACAAGACTACGTTGAGATATTCGCTTGGTCCTATGAAGATATGCCTGGCCTTGACACATATATTGTGGTTCATCGCCTACCGATCAAAGAAGGTAGTACTCCAGTTAAGCAGAAACTGCGGAGGAGTAGGCCCGATATGTCAAAGAAGATCAAAGACGAGGTTGAAAAGCAATCCAATGCTGGCTTTCTGAAAGTTGTGAGTTATCCTCCTTGGATAGCTAACATCGTGCCTGTGCCTAAAAAAGACGGGAAAGTCAGAATGTGTGTAAACTACAGAGATTTGAATCGGGCAAGCCCCAAAGATGATTTCCCTTTACCTCACATCGATGTACTGGTTGACAATACTGCACAATGCAAGGTATTCTCCTTTATGGATGGATTCTCAGGGTACAATCAAATCAAGATGGCACCCGAAGACATGGAAAAAACAACCTTCACAACACCCTGGGGAACCTTTTGTTATAAAGTAATGCCCTTTGGTTTAAAGAATGCAGGAGCAACCTATCAACGTGCAATGGTAGCTCTGTTCCATGATATGATTCATCAAGAAATAGAGGTTTACGTGGATGATATGATTGCAAAGTCTAACACCGAAGAAGAACCTCTAGGTCATCTACACAAGCTGTTTGACAGACTCAAGAAATACAGGTTGCGACTGAATCCGAACAAGTGTACCTTTGGAGTAAGATCCGGTAAACTCTTAGGTTTCATCGTCAGCAGCAAAGGTATTGAAGTTGATCCTGCCAAGGTCAAAGCCATTCAAGAAATGCCCATACCCCGTACCGAGAAACAAGTCAGAGGATTCTTGGGACGTCTGAATTACATAGCCAGATTTATTGCCCACATGACTACTACTTGTGTGCCAATCTTCAAACTGTTGAAGAAAGATCAAGTGGAAAGATGGAATGACAAATGCCAATTAGCCTTTGATAAGATTAAAGAATATCTCCAAAAACCGCCAATCTTGTTACCACCAGTGGAAGGAAGACCTCTGATAATGTACCTAACTGTGTTAGAAGATTCAATGGGGTGTGTACTGGGGCAACATGACGAGTCTGGCCGAAAAGAGCATGCAATCTACTATCTTAGCAAAAAGTTTACCGATTATGAAACAAGATACTCGCTGCTCGAGAAAACTTGTTGTGCCTTAGCATGGGCGGCTCGCCGACTAAGACAGTATATGCTAAACCATACCACTTTCCTGATCTCCAAAATGGATCCTATCAAGTATGTGTTCGAGAAACCTGCTCTCTCTGGAAGAATAGCAAGATGGCAAATGATCTTAACAGAGTATGACATCCAGTACACTTCACAAAAAGCAATCAAAGGAAGTGTGGTAGCTGATCATCTGGCTCATCAAGCAGTGGATGATTATCAAGCATTGAACTTTGACTTCCCAGATGAAGATATCATGCTAGTTAGTGACTACGAACAACCAGGACCGGAGGAAGGACCCGAGCCAGGGTCCCGATGGACTATGGTTTTTGATGGAGCTTCTAATGCACTTGGCAATGGCATCGGGGCTGTGATCATTTCCCCTGCAGGAGGTTATACACCATTCACTGCCAGATTATGTTTCAACTGCACTAACAATATAGCTGAGTATGAAGCATGTATTCTGGGTCTCAAAGCTGCAATCGATCTAAGAATCAAGTTCCTGGAGGTCTACGGAGACTGGGCGCTTGTAATTTATCAAGTCAAAGAGGAATGGGACACGAAGCACCCGAATCTAATTCCATACAAAGAATATGTGCTGAGTTTGATTCCTTATTTTGAAGAAATCACTTTTGAACACATCCCGCGCGAAGAAAATCAAATTGGCTGATTCCTTAGCTACCATGTCGTCCATGTTCAAAGTCAGGTAGGACAATGAGGCGCCAATGATCACCATTTACAGACAGGATGAACCAGCCTATTGCAATGAGATCGATGCCGAAGGAATGGAAGAAAAACCATGGTTCCATGAAGTAAAAAGATATCTCGAAGCTCAGGAGTACCCTGAAGGGGCATCCATTAACGATAGAAAGTTTCTAAGAAGATTTGCTGCTAATTCTTTCTAAGTAATGGAATCCTGTACAAACGCAACCATGACTCGACTTTGCTTTATTGTGTGAACAAGACGGAAGCGGAACAGATTATGGAAGACATACATGATGGTGCTTTTGGTACTCATTCAAGTGGACATACAATGGCTAAAAAGATCTTACCAGCAGGTTATTACTGGTCTACCATGGAGACAGACTGCCATCGTCACTCCAGAACCTGTCACAAATGCCAGATATATGCCGACAAAATACATGTACCTCCAGTCCCGTTAAGCGTCCTGACGGCTCCTTGGCCTTTTGCAATGTGGGGTATTGATATGATTGGAGAAATCAAGCCTACCGCCTCCAACGGACATCGTTTTATCCTGGTCGCTTTCGATTACTTCACCAAATGGGTAGAAGCAGCTTCATTTGCTTCTGTCACCAAGAACGTGGTGGCCCGGTTTATCAAGCACAATCTCATTTGTCGGTATGGCATCCCTGAAAGGATCATCACAGACAATGGCACAAATTTAAACAACATAATGATTACTGAACTCTGCACACAGTTCAAGATCAAACATCATAATTCCTCTCCATATTGACCAAAAATGAATGGCGCCGTGGAAGCTGCCAACAAGAATATCAAGAAAATCATACAAAAGATGACAGTAACCTACAAAGACTGGCATGAGATGTTACCTTTTGCTCTTCATGGTTATCGCACATCAGCGCGTACTTCAACAGGGGCAACTCCATTTTCCTTATTCTATGGTATGGAGGCAGTTCTTCCAATTGAAATTCAGATTCCTTCCCTAAGAATTATGAAAGAAGCTGATCTAGACGAAGACGATTGGATTCAGACTCGGTTGGACCAGATAAAGTTGATTGATGAGAAGAGGCTCGCAGCTATTTGTCATGGTCAGTTGTACCAGAAGCGTATGATCAAAGCCTTCAACAAGAAAGTCAAAAGTCAGGCATATCAAACCGGTGATTTGGTTGTCAAACGCATCATCTTACCACAAGGTGACCCCAGAGGCAAGTGGAGTCCCACTTACGAGGGACCGTTTGTAATCAAGAAGGTATTCTCCGACGGAGCCATGTTGCTTACCACGATGGATGGCAAGGATTTCCCACACCCTGTAAATGCTGACATAGTCAAAAAATACTTCGCTTAAAGAAAAGCTCGCTAAGTTGAAAACCTGAAAGGGCGACTTAGGCAAAAAAATGAGCGTCTCGGTGGATTGAAAACCTGAAAGGGCGATCCAGGCAAAAATTAGAGACTAAAAATAAATATTATCCCGGTAGGCTGAAAACCTGGAAAGGCAGCCTAGGCAAAAGTTAGGGAATAAAGCGTACGATTATGGCCCGTTTAACTACCTACTCACCTTCAAGATTCAACACATCAAAGGCACTGATCAGTCCAATTACTTTCTTCCAACAAGTGAGGGATGAGATGCTCGAAGACAGATTGGCAATAGCAGAGTTGAAACTTGGCTGGATTGTTTTCACATAGCTATTTCCCTTTATAAGTACTTTTCAAAGTTTTATGACAATTTCCTACTACTAGGATTTTTGTCTCCTTGTACTAATCCGCCTATTATGGCTCTCTTTCAAAATTAATACAGATCATGCTCAAAATCAATGTTTCCACTTTTTCTGTTTTGAATACGTAAACTTCCCAAATGATAATTTTGAATGAACATATGCATTTGAATATGATTGATGTTTATAAGAAAAACAGGAATAGCATTCAGGTAATGTCCCAATCATCTGGACATCATCCCGAAACCAGCATCAGAAGAAAAATCCCCAACAGAGATGCATTTCTCAGCAAATTCCTCAATGAGATTTTCTCTCCAATAAAGAGATTCGAGAAACCTTATTCCCCAGCAGGACTGTTTAAAGAGCGCTATCCCCAGAAGGTGTGGTCTCCACACCAAGGCTTGGTCAAATAGTGCATCGGAGGATTATGCATCTTTCTCATTCCCATTTAAAAGGCATCAAAATCAGAATGTTCGAATTACCTTTCATCTCCAAGCAATAGTCAAAGATCCCTCGACAGAGTACCCTGGTCCGTAAAAAAGTTCCCCAGCCGAGTATACTCGAACAAGACGGCAAAGATCTTCAGCAATCACAATGCCTTCATTTCCAAATGGCTAGCAAGGATTTATTTTCCCAACCAGAAGTTTGATACGCTCAAGACTGCATAAGTCATACATCATACATTATACATCATACGCATATTCATTCACAGCATATAATGTGTCATGACAAACGCATACATAACATGCATATTTCTCCTTTAGTTCGAGAATCTCATACATTACATGCATCATGACATTGCATGTTACTTACTTGATTTTTTTTTCAGGTGGACGAATATCCTCAGAAAAGTTGTTCTCAATCACATGCAGTGTTCCCCTGAATTCTATTCAGACGAACATTCCTCTCGGATATAATCAAGCCAAAGATTCAATCTGAAGAGATCTCTCTTTCCAAAACTCCTATCAACTCAAAAAACAAGCAACATAGATCTAAGTCGATACCTTCGACGGTTCCTTAATGATCTACCTACAGATCTAAGTCGATACATTGGACGGTTCCAGAACGATCTACCTACCATCAAAGATCTAAAGCTGATACCTCACACGGTTCCAGAACGATCTACCATCAAAGATCTAAAGCTGATACCTCAGACGGTTCCACAAAGATCAACCTTCAAAGATCTAAAGCTGATACCTCACCCGGTTCCTCATAGATCAACTTTCAAAATCTAAAACGGAAAAACATTGGACATTTCTGTAACGATCAGCCTCTAAGACTTAAAGCGGTAACCTCGGACGGTTCCGAAACGGTCAACGTAGAGGTTCTCAAATCCTTCATCAAGATATAATCAATGGATTCATTATGATGAACAAACCATCAACACATTTGCCAGAGGGCATCTGAAAGCCCATCTCAGGTAATGTTTTGATCTGCCAACAACATTTCTCAGACAACACTCAAATGCAATTTCCAACATCTCTTCCGGTGGAGGTAAGTGCAAATTTTCAGGGCATCTAAATATTCAATCATCTTCTACCTTCAGATCCCAAACAGTCTCTTCAGGTTTAAGAAGATTGAATAGGGGCAACTGTTATACCCCAAAATTTGCCCGCATCTTTTTCAGAAAGAAGGTAACAGACTTCTATCTAAAAATTGAGAGTTTCATATAATCTTGGATTTTATTTCCTGATTTTATGAACACTCGGTTTT
This sequence comes from Vicia villosa, assembly GCF_029867415.1. Taxonomy (NCBI): domain Eukaryota; kingdom Viridiplantae; phylum Streptophyta; class Magnoliopsida; order Fabales; family Fabaceae; genus Vicia; species Vicia villosa. Next base: position 159,670,485 of record NC_081180.1, read on the forward strand.
TAGAATATTTATTATACGGTATTTTGGTTCGCTGTTGAATTTATTCTTACACAAACTCCAAGTACTGTTTATCATTCCACACACGCTGTTTATTTGAGATTTATTTGCAGATAAATAGCACTGACGCAATTGGTACAGAATTAAATCTTTTTGCAGGCGCAAAGTCCGGGGATTCAGACTGTACTGGTAACGAGTAAATTATTATTAATTTTTGTTTCCCACAAATTTTTGTACTATATTCTATTATTTTCAAAAATCTTTTTCTTTCTCTTTCTTTCAAAATCAAATCTAACTTTATTCTATATATCTCTCTTTTCAAACCCTACCATACACTTTCTTTCAAATCCTACTACCACTCAAATTTTCCTTTTTTGTACGGAATCACTTCATTCCCCAACGTCTCTATCCTTCTTTTCACTCTATAAATACCTCTCATTTTTTCCATAAATTCTCACATCAAATTTCAACTCATCTCGCAAATTTCTACTTCATATTCATTCTCTCTTCTTCCCCGGCAAAAATGGCGAAGTGGAAGGATACGTGTTTTCTTATGGTCATCACCGTCGTGGTAGTGATCATGTCCTTTTTCTGTCTGCATAGTCCTGAAAAATGCGGACCTGGGTTGTTTACAATCCCAATCATCTATATGTTATTATTTATGGCATGGGTTATTAATCGTCATTTTTAAAGTTTGTCGTATCTCTTGTTTTCAAATAATGTACCGTTTATTTGTTGTACTGTTCATTATATTATCTAATATTTGTACTGTCAGTATTAAATGTCGTACTATTTGTCGTACTGTAGTTTAATTATCCAGATAATATTTTGTGTGTTTTCTGCCAGTTAAATATTTATTTTTCTGTGCATTAAATATTTTTTAGGGTTATTATCGGTAGTTTTGTTCGCATACAGTATATTTTATTTATTATGTTTGTGTTTTTCTAACAACTCATGTAAATAAATTTTCACCATTAACACAACAAAAAAAAAACAAAAAGAAAAATTAACTTTGACTGTTGAATTTTCACTTTAACTGCTACGTTAATGCCTGAATAGTGAGTTGACAGTCAAACCCGCTGACAGTGCAATTCTCCGTGTTTTGTACCATCAATCAAATCAATCTTTTGCATTTCAAAATTCCAAGATTTTTGTTCTAGAAGTCTTCTGAATATCACATGATTAGCAGAGACTCAGCACTGCACAAAAATCAGGTACGCTTAACTGTCTCCTACACGAACAGTCCCTAACTAGGGTTTTTTGTTTTTTTCAGGAGAACAAGTTTTTTGAGACTTCAAATGGATTTCGTGGACCTCCATTACAGGTCATTTTCAAAGTCAACAAAAGTGGTTTTTTGTCAAAGGCCATAACATCAAGATAACTTCTCTAAATGAAAAAAAGTTTACAAAGTGGCTTGTAGAGGACATCTTGAGGTTTCTAAAAAGTAAAAGAACTCCTTCATATGATAAAAATTGAGGGATTTATTCCTTGTTGAAGTTGGCTATTTTTTTGGGAAAATGCATGAAACCAACATTGATCAAAAATGTTTTTTTTCCAAAAGGGGCCAAGTTTTCATGATCCAAACATGATTCTAATGTTGCTAAGGGCCTCCCACGACCAACCTAAGGCGCATAACATTTTATTTCTTTTTTTGGTTTAATTTTATTTCATTTAAAATTAAATTGAAAAAGAAATGGTGAAGGATAATGTTATGTAGCTTTGTTCTTAAGCATGAGTAGTCACCAAGAATCATTCAAAGCTCTGCAACATGAAGGTACAGCAGGCCTAGGGAAAGAGAGTGAAGAAAAATCAAGCCATGGTTGCTTGAATTCAAAGCTATATATTATTAAAAAAGTCAAAAATTCAAAGGCACTTAATGCTTGTTAGCTTAAGATTTAAGTCCCTCCATGTCTTATAAATGGAGTAGAACATTTCAGTAGCAAAGGAGACACGAATTCAGAGCCATCATATACTTGTATCATGCTTGTATGAACTTGAAATTTTCAAAGAAAATTAAAATTCGAATTTTGAGTTCAAGCAAGTTTCAATCTAAACTAAACATTCAAACATCATCCCTGAACATCATTGAACATATTCAGATCAATTGCAAGCCTCGGAGCCTCACAAATCGAGCTATATAAGCCACGGTTTGTCAAGAACTAAATCAAGTTCTAACACATACTTACATGTTATTTTAATTGAATTTAACCTTGTATTTGTACTAATGATGAAGTATGGATGCTTTCTGGGTGGTTTAATTAAAGTTTAAGTGCAAAACGAAGTAGATACCATTTTAGGGTTTTCAAGATTTAAAAGAGGGGTCTTCGTTTTAAGCAAAATTCCAGAAAAATAAGGGTTCTAATGAGTTTGTGAGGTCTATACGAACTCAACCATGGTTTCATAATGAATTTTTTATGCTTGTATGGAGTTTTGATAGGTTGCAGGTTTGTAGCGACGGACAAAAACTGTAGGTAAAACCTTTACCTACAATTACAGACCTAAGGCGACGGGTTGGAGGTTGAAGGTGACTGCGTGGCGCCATTTGATTGGCCAGTTTGAAAAACGCGCGTTTTGTTTTATCCCCAGATCTGGTGCTTCGCTGACTAGGCTATTTCCATGTGCCACGCATCTATGACCATCAGATCATTCTGATTCTCTCATCTAACGCTCCTTGTCTTGCAGGTTCACCATAGACCCTAGGGGTTTGCCACACTGAATCATATAAATTAGTATTTTCTTAATTAATTTGTTTTTTCTTGCATAATTAATTAAAAATACCTTCAAAAATCCAAAAATAATTTTAATTTCACTTTTAGGTTTATAAAATAATCTATTAATTTTTGACATAAAAATATTTTATTTTTCTTAATAATTAAAATATTTTGTCTAATTAATTAGTATATATTTATATATTTGCTTTTTAATTACTTCAACCAATCAAAAAATCAGAAAAAAATTGTTCTTTTTTATTAAATTTAGTTTATATATTATAGACTAATTTTGTACATATTTAGAATATTTTTCTCTTTAAGTTTTAATTATTTGTATAATTGTTTATATAATTATATGTTAATTTAACTTATTAATTTTCAAAACAACTTCAAATAATCAAAAAATTAGTTTTTACTTTAAAATTAATTAACAAGCAATATGAACATATTTTAGACTTAATTTTTTAGGTTTAAATTTTATTTCTAATGCATAGCATTTTAATTAAATTAATTATGCATTAATTCTAATTAAAATCAATCATACAAAAAATCCAAAAATATTTCTTTTATCTTATTGCAATTTAAATTCCTAGATAAGTGTATAGGTTGTCAAATTCATGTAAATAGCGTAGTTTATATTTCCCGCACAATCGATGTAATTGCGTAGATTTACTTTCCGCATTTTACATTCCTGCATTTTAATTCCAGTACATATAAAACTGCGTGTATGTCAAAGATAAAAACCGAAGCGTTAGATCACTAACTTCAAAGATAAAAATATCTGAATCAAAACACAATCACACTTGCACCTCTTAGGGTAATCCCTCTGTTACTCTTTTCAAAATCAAATTCTACCGTTTCAAATGCAAAATCAAACCTTTGTTTACATCCGGTAAAAGGAGAATTTTCTAAAGGAAATAGGAAAAGACCTTATAAATTTAGGGTAGACCTCCTAATTGCTTGCTCAAATCAAAACAAACAAATGTCTCATATATCATTGTTTTTCAAAATAAAACTTTCAAAAAAGATAATACTTGGTATATATCCAAACAAGGATCATTACGAAGTTAACGTTTTTTTTTTCAAAAACATCTTTCGAAAGGTAAAACACTTTGTATACATCTGCACAAGGATCATTACAAAGTCAATTTACAAAATGAATTTTAAGACCACATACAAGCATTTCAAGGCAAGACAAATGATTCAAAACGAGTGAGCTAAGCAATTAAGAGCCCATGGACTACCATGGATACAAAGGGTGCTAACACCTTCCCTTTGTATAACCTACCCCCTTACCCAAAATCTCTTAAAGGTCTTTTTCTGTTTCTTTTATAAACCTTTCCTTAATTGGATAAAATAAAAGTCGGTGTCGACTCTCTGATTTTCAAAATTCATAAACAAAAGAAGAGTCAGTTCGTATCTCTCACGAGAGGTATAGTAAAAAACCGAGGGCATGACAGTTTCCTTCTTGGATATTCTGAACGCTCTAAAGGCTACAGAGTATACAATACTGAAACATTGGTTGTAGAAGAATCAATCAATATGAGATTTGATGATAAGCTTGGTCTTGAAAAGCCAAAGCAGTTTGAGAATTTTGCAGATTTAGATATTGACATATCAGAAGCTGAAGAACCAAGAAGCAAAGTATCAGGAGCTGAAAATCTCAGAAGCAAAGGATCAGAAGATCAAGTTGCTGCATCTTTAGAAAATCTCAGAATTTCTGAAGAGCCAACAGTCAGAAGATCTTCTAGACTCACCTCTGCTCACTCAGAAGATGTCATTCTTGAAAAGAAGGATGATCCTATCAGAACAAGAGCATTCCTTAAGAACAATGCAAAATGTCAATTAGGTCTTGTTTCTTTGATCGAGCCAACTTATGTTTATCAAGCTCTAGAAGATGCAGACTGGATAATTGCCATGCAAGAGGAACTAAATCAGTTTATAAGGAATGATGTATGGGATCTTGTTCCTAGACCAAAAGGATTCAACATCATTGGTACAAAGTGGGTCTTTAGAAACAAGCTAAGCGAAAAGGGAGAAGTGGTAAGAAACAAAGCCAGACTGGTGGCTCAGGGTTATAGTCAGCAAGAAGGTATTGACTATACAGAAACCTTTGCACTAGTGTCCAGGTTAGAATCTATTCGCGTATTGATTTCTTTTGCCACTCAACACAACATCACTCTATATCAGATGGATGTTAAGAGTGCCTTCTTAAATGGTTATATAGATGAGGAAGTCTATGTCCACCAACCTCCTGGTTTTGAAGACTCTAAGTCTCCAGAACATGTTTTCAAATTAAAGAAATCATTGTATGGATTGAAGCAAGCTCCTAGAGCTTGGTATGAAAGACTAAGTTCTTTCCTTCTGAACAATGGCTTCACTAGAGGACAAGTGGATACTACTATCTTCTGTAAAACATTTAAGAAAGATATTTTAATTTGTCAAATTTATGTTGATGATATTATCTTTGGAACATCTAATGCTACACTTGGAAAGGAATTTGCTAAGTCTATGCAGGCTGAGTTCGAGATGAGTATGATGGGAAAACTCAAGTACTTCCTTGGGATTCAAATCAATCAAACTTCTGATGGAACATATGTTCATCAAACGAAGTATGTGAAAGAACTTCTGAAGAAGTTTAATCTTTCTGAAAGCAAAGAAGCCAAAACTCCTATGCATCCAACGTGTGTCCTAGGTAAGGATGAGGTAAGTAAGTAGGTTGATCAGAAGTTGTATAGAGGTATGATTGGATCTATTCTATATTTAACTGCTTCTAGACCTGGCATTTTATTCAGTGTTTGTTTGTGTGCAAGATTCCAATCAGATCCTAGAGAATCTCACTTAACAGCTGTTAAGAGAATTTTGAGATATCTGAAAGGTACTACTAATGTTGGTTTAGTCTACAGAAGATCTAAAGAGTACAACTTAGTAGGATTTTGTGATGCTGACTATGCTGGAGATAGAGTTGAAAGGAAAAGCACTTCTGGAAGTTGTCAATTTCTTGGAAGTCACCTGATCTCCTGGTACAGCAAGAAGCAAGCTACCATTGCCCTCTCAACAACAAAAGCAGAATATGTGGCTGCTACTGGTTGTAGCACACAAATGCTCTGTGATAATACTTCTGCTATATGTTTATCTAAGAATCCTATCTTACATTCCAAAGCTAAACATATTGAGATTAAACATCATTTCATTAGGGACTATGTTCAGAAGGGTGTTTCTTTCTTTAAACTTTGTGGATACAGACCATCAATGGGCTGATATCTTTACAAAACCCCTTGCTAAAGATAGGTTTAAGTTCATTCTGAAAAATATCAGTATGGATTTATGCCCAGAATGAGAAGATGAGAAGTTCTGACGTATGGATAAGCTCTGAAATGTGTTTGGACTATCTTCTTATAAGAAGTTCTGATAGTGATCAATTAGAAGTTCTGATTCTGTTATAACTAACGTTTCATTATCTAAGTTGGTTCAGAAGCTCTTTTAAAGTAAAACAGTTGTCACCAGTTGTTCCAAAAGATGAACACGTGTTCACTCTTTTTGGACAAGCATGCGTACAGTTGAGGAGACGCCGCCCTAGGTAACTGTGCAAATCATTTCAAATTTCACATTATCTGTCCTAACGTAATCTCTCATTAAATGAATTTGAATCCATGTTTTCTGTAATCATATTCATTCACCCACATATTGCATTTCATTTCAAATCCGTCCCTTTATATACTCATCTCCCATTCATTTCAGTCTTTTTACATTCTCTCTCTTCATTCATCCCTCTCTTTCTATTTTTTCTCATTTTCTGCATAAACCATAGTTCGTTACCAAATCCTCAGTATATCTCCAGGCTTTCTTCATCAAGCTCCTCAAGTAAAGAAGAAATGTCTTCTGCTCATCTTGTTCATCGCAAGTATGATTATGCTGCATTGAAGACATGTTCCATTCTTTCAACTGAACTTGAAGTTCTGTATGAATCTTCGGTAGACTTTGAAAGTCTAAGATTACATGGTTTCAACACTGATGCTGAGACAATGGCACAAGGCTGGTCAAACTACCTTGATAGATTGGTTGGACCAATTTATCCTACTTTAGTAAAAGATTTCTGGGCTCATGCAACGGTTACCCCAACTGCAATCATCTCCTTCGTGTTAGGGCATGAAGTTGTGATAACTGAGAAGTTAATCAGAAAGTTGTACAATCTGGATGACGAAGAAGGAAGCACCAGATATGGTTATTCCTGAAGTTGTCTATCCTTCAGAAGTTGTTGCTCCCATTCCTCCAAAGAATCTTGCTAAGATTCTTCAAGCTTTAGAGAATGAAGATTCTGAGATCCCTGATCCAGAATATGCTGAAGTTGTTTCTGAGTCAGACTCAGATGTTGAGATGGAAGATGCTGAGAATCATCCTGCTAAAGATGATATTCTCACTTTAGATGTCGTTGCTAGTAATTCTATCCTTCCGAATGATAGTCGTACATCTTCTTCTGCTGGACCCTCCGCTCTGGTGAACGCTATCAAGGCTCTTCAACAGAATCAAGAAGTTCTTGCTTCTCGCCTAGATAAGCATGATCAAGCACATGAAGAATTCAGAGACTTCATGAAGAAGCAGATTGAAAGCACTGCTGGGATTCACGACATGCTGGCCAAGATTATGTCTAAGCTAGGCTAGTCGTAGTCTTTTGTGTCTTAGTTGTCTCCTTGTTCTTGCATCTGTCTTCTTGCATCTCTCTTTGTATCTTCTGATAATTCTTCTGATTATATCAATGAAAATTATCTTCTTTTCTCTCATATTGTTTGTTTTTTCGTCTGAATCTTTTATGCTTTTTGATGTTATGACAAAAAGGGGGAGAAAATGTGATAAATGATCTGATTTATATTATTAGTTGCTGGGAGTAAGTCTCCACATTTCTAACTGGATTTTCAAGTTCTATGTCTTTGAGTGTCTTACAGGATTGAAGACATTCTAAAAAGCTCAACATGAGAAGCAAAGACATGGGGAAAAGCAATTCTATATAGAAACAAGCTCATGGAAATTGAAGCAAGCTGAGTGCTGTGAAGCTTCAAGATCAGAAGCAAGAAGGAAGAATGTTCTGATATTCTTGTGATAGAATATGCTCTAACACATTCTTACTCCTTATATGTTCTGATACATTTTTTGTTTTCTATGTGCTCTGATACATATTATATGTTCTGATGCATTTTTATGTGTTCTGATACAATTTGTTTCATGCTCTGACACATACTATATGCTCTGATACATATTTTATGTTCTGATTCATTCATGCTCTGACTTTTGTCGTTTAGTTTGTTCTGAAACATTTCAGGATGTAGAGATGCTCTGATGATGCTTTGGTACATTCAACAATGTTCTGATACAATCTAGCATGCAATGATTCAAGAAGAAATTCAAAGCTCTGAAGCTGTCCTATGGAAGCAAGAAGCAGAAGCTCTGAATGTTCTGAAGATTCTAAGCATATTTGATCGTCTCAACTGAAATGGAAAATACTCAGGGAAGTCCTTTATTTATAAATTTCTTCCAGTATTTATTTCAGGGGGATATTGTTAATCTCAGGGGGAGACATATTCACACGCTATGTTTATATGCTTATGCTATAACTGTGTAATTGTCTTTAGCCGTCTGATATTCTGATTGCAAATTCATATCATTTTTATATGTTTTTGTCATCATCAAAAAGGGGGAGATTGTTAGAACAAGATTTGTTTTGATCAATATTCTTAGTTTTGATGATATTAATGTATATGAATTTTGCTTGAGATAATGTGGTACTCAAATCCTATGCAATTTCCATTTCAGGAATTATATAAAGAGTATGCACAAAAGTAGCGCAAGAAGCACTGACTCAGAAGGTTCAAGTATGCAACATCAGAATATGCTCTCGCAAGACATCAGAAGATGGTCAAGCAGAATCAGAACATGGTCTATTGAAGCATCAGAAGAAGTTGAGATCAGAAGCAGAAGCACTGAAGTTCTCATGGTATCACGCTAGAAGCACTTCAAGGTCAGAAGACAAGAAGATGCTCTGCAACAAGCTATTTGACTCTGATGATATTCAAACATTGTTTACACAAACATCAGATCAGAAGCAAGTACAAGATGGCAGGCTACGTTGACTGACAAAAGGAACGTTAGAAGGTATTAAAGGCAACGTCAGTAGAAACAGCAAAAGCAAGGCTCGAGGTAGTTGACAAAAGAGTGAAACATTAAATGCAATGCTGTACGGATCACGCAACGCATTAAATGCTCCCAACGGTCATCTTCTCAAATGCCTATAAATAGAAGTCTGATGAGAAGCTGAATACAACACTTTGCGCAAACTTACAGAAACGCTGTCAAATTCAAAAGCTCTCAAACTTCATCTTCAACCTCACTTCATTACTGTTGTAATATCTTAGTGAGATTAAGCTTAAACTTAAGAGAAAAATCATAGATGTGATAATAGCTTATTAAGAAGCATTGTAACTCTTATAAGAATTTGCTTACATTCATTTGTAAGAACTAGAGGAGATCAAGTTGTGATCGGATTCTCTAGAAAGTCTTAGAGGGTATCTAAGCATTGTGTTCCTAGAGTGATCAGGTTGTGATCAGAATACTCTAGAAGACTTAGAGGTTATCTAAGTGGAAAACCATTGTAATCTTGTGTGATTAGTGGATTAAATCCTCAGGTGAGGTAAATCACTCCAAGGGGGTGGACTGGAGTAGTTTAGTTAACAACGAACCAGGATAAAAATCATTGTGCAAATTGTTTTTATCTTAAGAGTTTTAAAGCTACACTTATTCAACCCCCCCCCCCTTTCTAAGTGTTTTTCTATCCTTCATCAATTACTTGAACAAGTAATGAAAACAAAGAAGTAACCACTTCAAAGGTAAACAAAGAACCCAAGGAGTATTAGCGTGGGAGCCGACGACTCTTTTCCATTAGAATATGCTCAAGCACAAAGCAAAAAAATCGAGTAAAGACTTAAAACATCAATGTCTAAGAGATGCGAGCTAAGTATCGCCAAAACGACGACAATGGTGTGGGGGTCGATTGTGGGCTATTCCCACTTTATTGACTCAATTGACAAGAGAAAGAGTACTATTCAAAGCATCGGCATCTAATGGGAGCTAAGAATAACCGAGGGACTTGAAATGTTGAGGTCGAATGCAGGCTCTTCCCACTTTATTGACTCAATTGCAAGCACAAAGTAAATTGCCTACGAAGTATGACTTCCAACAAACAATTCCTACTAATTAGGAATTCCAACTATTTGCGATAATGAGATAAATAGAATGTTGATGTTTTTTTTAGCTGATTGGCATCTATGTTTGGCTAAAATATAATAGCAGCAAAATGTAATAGAATGTATAAGTCTTGCAAATATAAAAGAACAAAACAGGTACAAGCAAGATGTTATATGGAATGTCATGACATCAACTCATGACATCGCGCCTGCAGAACTGGAACATGAAGATTCAGTTTGATTCTCAATAGATACAGAATATTCTTTGGAATATTATGTAATCTTATGTGGCGCAGATTAAAAGGTCAATAGAATCAAGTCAGAATATTAAAGAATCAAATCAGAATATTGATGATTCAACAGTTTCTAATTTAAGAGATAAATTAGGAAACTTGTGATTGAAGACCTTTCTTTTAGCAGAAGATATCTGCTAATTTGTAACAGCTAGTAGTGTTGCGATTTGTAAGCCCAAGTCCAATTGGGAATAGGTTATAAAAAGAAACCTTTGTAACCTAGTTTAATAGAGCAAACCGTGTATATAAAAGATGTAGTCATTAGGGTTTGTATAGGTAGACCAACCTGGCTGTGGGAAGGCTTCCACGTCCTTCTCGAAACCTGTAGGTAAGAGAAGTTATTGTTCTCACTCGAAGCTTGTAGGTAAGAGTTGAGTATTATGTTCTTGATTGAAGTTGTGAAGCAAGATCAAGTTAGTCTTTCTTGTTAATTGTTTAAATAGCTGTTACAGGGTTGTAACTGTTAGGTATCACTAGGGAGTGAGTAGAGGTTCTCTTGTCTTAGATGGAATTCTAAGATAAAAATTGCATTGGGTAGTGACTAGGTAAACCAGAGGTTGTTTATCTGTAAACCAGAGGTTGTTTACATAAAATAGTGCTACTGTGTTATTTATCTTGGATGTTGTAACATCGTGTATAACATTAGGTTCAGGTTTGATAGCTTGTCCAATTACAGAACCAATGAAGTTTATAATCTGGTTATGTTGACTGAACTAACATGATCCCAGTACTCATGGACTCCTTCTTCTGAGGGATAATCAAAAATTGAGGATCATTCTGTCCTGCCTTAGCTAAGCTGATAACAGTTCAGATATCTTGACATCATGATTGACATTGTGAGTCTGTCATACCAGAATTTCAATTGGTATCAGAGCAGGCATCCTGTCTGTCTCTGGATGAGATCTATGGGAGATACTTTATGGTTGTGCTGAAGGTAGAAGATTGTTTGAACAAGGAGTGTTCATATTGTATGGTCCCTTGAAGTGGAGGATGAGCCTATTTGTGGATGATTAAACCAACCTGACCAGAGATGTTGATGCTGGAACAAAGAGAGTTAAATCCAAAGGCTTCATACAGGAGTGAAGAATTTGAATTGAGTTGTTCAGCCTGTATCTATGTACATAGAAGAAAGGTATCAAAACCTTCATGCGGGAGTGAAGATGTTGATAAGGTAACCTCTGGGTCTTTATCAAGTCACTAAATTTGGTTAGGTCTAGCCTGTTGCTTGGTGCAGAAGCAAGCATTTTGCAGAGTTGAGTTACATTCAATCCTTGGATGTCATGCTTACAATTGGTTCATGGAGTAAGCATTGTGTAAGTTCTGTTGATATATGGCTATTTTTCGCTGCATAGCCTTTGGTGCAACCCCTATTGTAAAAGAAATATTCTAGGGTTATTTATATTCAACAAAATGTATGGAAGAACCTTACAGCTATAATTTAAGTGTCAAAGATACTTGAGTAATCTCTCAAGTCCACTTATAATGGCAATGATATTCATAATCATCTGCAAGTGTGAACCTTGAAGATTTTCAAGGCTGGAGTGTTCCTAGATGGAGGAACATATGTCCTACCGGATGTTGGGACATTAGTACTGGTATGCAGCTACCAGCTGAAGAACAGGTGTTCTGGTGCTAAACTAGTGTAGCGTGAGAACATTGGTTTGGAACCCACTCTTGGTCTGGAAGAGGAGACATCTGATTATAAGTTGACAGGACACGATCAACATGTACTTCTACTCCGAATTTTATTTTATGGGAGGTTAGAAGTAAAAGCTCAGTGCTAAAGAAGACTCGTGAAGGTATTTTTTTCTGATCCTTTATGCTTAAATCAATATGAGATTATATCTGGTATCTTCTTCTGATCAAAGGAACCAGATATATGGATTTGCATTCATAATGTAATACGGTGGGAGAACTGACTTTTAAGAAATGTTGCGGATAGCAAGAGTCGCCACCGACTTTTATTTTATCCAATTGGAAAGGCAAAAATAACAGGAAAGACCTTTGAAAGATTTTGAGTTCGGGGGGTAGGTTATACAAAGGGAAGGTTGTTGCACCCCAAAATTTGCCCACCCAATTTTTACATCCATCTGGGTTATGTTTCTCATCTCATTTGCATTCTATTAGGTCCTCAACATATCATGCATTCATTTGAGTCATCTTGGGTTCAAGGGATTAGTGTAAAATATTAATTAAAGGTTCCTCATGATCAAAAGGGTTTGCTTTATTCAAGTCAAGTTTCCGCTCATAACTATGAGTTCTCAAAGTACAAGTTTTGTTGACTTAAGGTATTGAATTGCTCAAAGTCCCTGGTGCAAAAGCAAATCAAGCATCAATTCTATATCATTCCATCACCGTTCGCAAGAAAAGAAATTCAAATTTTTATTACATTTTTAAGACACATTCATCATTCAAACAACATTTGCTATTCCATATCCAAGTTTCACCATTCAAATATTTCTATTACCATTCAACATACACTATAATTTAAGACTACAGAATCCAAGAGTCATCCACGATCTTCAAGACAAATTCATTTCTAAAAGCCCATTCAACATTTACTTCAGGTTTCTATCTATTACAATATAGATTCAAAAATCCATTACATTATGCTTCAAAGTTTATAAATAATAGCCTATTGTTTCCAATGTCATGCTTCATCCTAAGTGACAAATTGCCGATCTTCAAACTTCCATAGACCGTCTTCCACCCATCCTCAACAATGTATCGGCTGCAAGCTAATTGATGCACGTTTCCAAACCTGTCCGTGCCAACAACATTCAGCCCTGCAGCAAACTGAAAACCATATCATAATAGCTCGAGACGGAATCGGAAAAAGAGAAAACAAAAGAAAACAGAGCTGCTGCCATATACATCATTCAGCATAGTTACAACCAGTTCACAAATAACCATTGAATCATACACAGTTCATAAAACCAACACAAAAACAGCCCTGTATTTAACTAATCTCAAAAGAAATTACTAGCATGACAGATCTACTGACAAGCCCTCTAACAGTTTCTAACCTCAACTATCATTTCCTAACAGTTCTGTTATTAACCTATAACTGTTTCTAACCATTCTAACCAACTAACAGAAATATCCTAACTTCTAACAACCTAGTACAACTTTCTAACCAACCTCTTTCACTAATTCAGTTACTACCTAACTAACCTCCTAACCAATTCTATAACTGTCATAACATCCCTAACTAACAAAAACCTAACAGAAAATAACAGATTGGTAACAGAATTATCTCACTAACCGATTCAGTTGTAAGTATAACAGAAAACTCAGAAGGGGAAGAACTAACTTGCAATTGCTATATAACAGAGCACTGATCCATTCTTCAGGGACTTCACGATTTTTCCTCCTCTTCCTGAACTTTCCTTCGATTCCCTTCACCATTTCACACACAATTCACCATCACTCTGCTTCAATCATTTCCACCATCTTCATAGCTTCATCTCTTCACTTCATAACCATCATTCACTCATCATGCCTCTGCAACCTTCTCCACAATTCCATCTACTTCACTTCACTCTCCCCATTTTCTTCATCTTCTCTGAATCTTCCCTTTGATTCACCCTTCATTCATCCATCTACACATACTCAGAACCAAGAAACTTCTTCAATCTCGTTTCAACCTTCACCATCAATAATCAGCATCTTCAACTAATTTCTGGATCTTCGCAGCTTCTTACATCATCACCTTCATCTTCAACAATCAACATCACCGGTCTTCAAACTGCACATCATAGCATCACAAACACACTGAAGATCGAAAAAAGGAACTCAAAGAAGAAGAGAAACCTGAAGAATCTGAAGAACTACGAGCGAAGGTTACTCGAAGCACTCACCTCGTGGTTACGTTTATTTCGCGTATTTCTCCAACTTCGAAAGATTGTTGCACCTCCTCCGGATTTCTTCAACGTCATCTACAATTCGCGTGTGTTCGTCACTCCAGGTAAGTCATTCCCTCCTTGCTTCAGTGCTATACGAACTATGTTAAATCGAGATCCTTCGGCTTGATCCTTCACTACTCCACTACCTTCATTCAACTGATTCTTGGTGTGTGTTCGATTCGTTTTCGTTTAGTTTAGAGAGAGCGGCGGGTGAGATTGAAAGAAGAGGTGACATAAGCTCACAGCGGCATTCAGATGCTCGCCGGAGAAGAGGACGCTAGGCCGCCGTTTGTGCGCCGTTGCTAGTCTGAGAGATGAGAGACGAAGGAGAGCGTAAGAGCTCTGAGATTGAAGAAGAATTGGGAACGACACTTCCCAACCCTATTTTCCCCTTTTCTTTTTTTTATCATTAATTATTGATTAATTGGCTATTTGATTAATTGAAAACTTGATTAATTGAATTAATCCTGATAACGTCAAACATTAGCTTTAATTAGATTAACAAAAATCTAAATCAAAATTTGATAGTGACAATCTGGATCATCAACTCAACTGGGCCACGAAATTGCTATCATACCCCCTTTGGGCCCTTTCACCTTTTTGGCAATCTGCAATAATAATCATCTTGGGCCTCTCACTAGGCCCTGCGCCCTGTTTGCTAATCACACCATGTAATTCAGATTACACCCCCTATCTCCTTCTTAATTAATTAACAATTTAGATTTTAATTAGATTTTTTGTCACTTCTTTTAGTAATAAAAATGCTGACTTTTCTTACTGTTCTAGACCTTTAATACAATTGTTGACATATAAAAATGATCATAAAAAAAATATTATTAGTTTTAGGCTAGTTGTTGTAGCCTTTTACTTGATTTATAATTCAATTTCTCCCATAAAAATCAATATAAAAATAGTAGTATTTTAATTCATTTTTGTACTATATTTTTGACTTGTTGCTTCATGCTTGTGTGTAATTTTGTACCATTGTATCATTCTTAATTTTTGCTTATGATTGTGACTTTAATTTCCATGTCTCTTTAATTCCTAACTTTAGGTAGAAACCATGATAACATTAGGATCTAGAAATTCTCTTTTAAACACTTAGGCTAGTTATTCATTTTAGGCTAGTCTTCCTTTCCTTTTTCTTTTCAACATTAACACATTTAATAAAGGAAGAGGCGGATCATACTTCACTAAAAGTGGGAGAGAAATGAGTGGGATTTATTCCCTAATCTGTTTCTCAAACACTTAGTGGGAGAGAAATGAGTGGGATCCATTCCCTAATCTGTTTCTCGATCACTATGTAGAGAAATGAGTGGGATTCATTCCCTAATCTGTTTCTCTACCATTACACACTCTTATGTGATTCAACTCGCAGATTAATTCCCCTTAAAAATCACCAATCAAAAACATTTAAAATACTTAATAAAGGCTCAGACTTAAACAAAGTGATGAAGTGGTGCGAAGCCTTGTATTGGGTTTTGTTCATCATGAAGTTACATAAAAAACATAAACCACACTCTTCATTTTTCTTTTGCCTCCGAGGCGCTTAAGAGCACGTTACTTCCGCTCCATTCCCAGCTTAAGACTCCAGAGGTCGAGCAGCGGAGTGCGAATGTAACTGTTCAACTAAAAAATACAAAAACAAACAAAAACTAAAGAGCCGAACTACGGCGCTCTGATTCCTGAAAAGGATACGTAGGCATTGGGTCGCGGGGCCTAAGCGAGCACAACTATTTATAAATCTTATTTTCCCCGTGTTTCTTTTTCTTTCATTTGCATGCATTCCCTTAGTAATTAATCTTTAGATTTATACACCCTTAGAATAGAACAAACATAGGTGGATACCATCGAGTACGATGGGCGTGAGGGGTGCTAGCACCTTCCCCTTGCGTAACCGACTCCCGTACCCTATCTCTGGTCGAAAGACCTTTTCTTATCCTTTCTTTATTCTAGGTTTTCTGATATTCCTTTCCCTCTTTGGGATAAATATATTGGTGGCGACTCTGTTCATTTTCGCGAGCGTGCGACAGCTGGCGACTCTGCTGGGGATGTGATAGACCTGTGCTGGTCCATTCTTAGCGAGTCGATCCTAGCTTGTGTTTGTTTTCTTTTCTTTGGGTGTTTATTTATTGCTTTATTGCTTTATTTCTTTATGCATCGCATTTTATTTTCATATACTATGATTATTATTCTGCTGTCTGTTGGGATGGGATGTTTCTGATTTGAGGTAAAAGGCCCAATACCCAGGCCAGAGTGTTACTTAGGCTACCTAGGACAGAGTGGATAGTCATGACGCCAACAGAATGTCAGGTTCTGTTGATTGCGATCATGAGACCCACGACCAGTTGAGGTTCAAATGGGATACCATTGTTGGCATGTATTTGCAACAATGATGGTGTCTCAGGAGAACTGTTAACGCTGGAGACCTTTTGACCTACCTTGTACTAGATCACACCTTTGAGAGGGGTTGGGAAATTTTGTTTTGCAGGAAAACATGCCTCCATCCCACCCTATACCCGTTCAGACTATCTATCATAATCAACGTCGAACCTCTGAATCTGGAGGGTTCAACCTTATGTGACTTATGCAAAGGTTATCTATCATGAATCAACGTCGAACCTCTGAATCTGGAGGATTTGACCAACTTTGACTTATACAGAAGTTCTACATCAATTATCTATCAGAATCAACGTCGAACCTCTGAATCTGGAGGGTTCGACCATCTTTGACTTATGCACCGCCTATTTATCAAGAAAGCAACGTCGAACCTCTGAATCTGGAGGATTCGACCATATCTTATCGACCATGAGAAGTTATTATCACAAGAGGCCTTGATCCTTGATCCTGATTTATGCTGCATTTGCATCATCATTAACATTTTTGCATCCATGCACATGCATCCATGGTTACCAAGACTCCTACGTTCTTCCTCTCCATCAGATCAGACAAGGCAATTCCTCCACACCGATATCTGACAAGAGCTCACCGACAAAGAATCATGGGGAATTACAAAAAAAAATCAAGCTACTATCTAAGGACCCCACGCCTCCTCATGAGGGTACCTTCCACCAAAGGAGCCTAAAGACTTTGTGTTTGTCAGAGAACATTTCATTTGCATTAGAATAAGGCCAAGCTTGCCATTGTATAGATTTCTTTAGTATCTTCAATTGTATTACTTTTGTTGTTATCAAGTACTTCTCATTGTAAGAAACTCATTCTGTTTGAATAAATAAAAATAATGCAATATACATGTTTTTCTCAAATCATTCCATTCTTGTCATTATGTTCATTGATATTCAACTCACTTGTCTTAAGCAACTAAAAAAGGAGAATGATGAAAAATCAAAAACACATGAACTACTAATTGTATGCTTTTGGAACAAAGATCCTGCTGACGATGTACAGGCATTATTTCAATTCCTAAACACTGGAGTTATAAGGGAGTGAAACCTTCGTCAACCTCTTTGAGCCTAAGGAGTAGTAGTTTCTTTTCAAAAAATACAAAACCCTCAATCCTAACCAGGGGCAGGTAGTCTTCAGTTAGTGCGACCGAGCGCTCAACTTTCAGGTATTCCATCAGAGGATCAATCAAATTCTATCTCTCGCGACAAAAGAAGAAGAGCACAATCCACAATGGATGTCTCCCATTCACTAAGGAGAAGGAGGTCACAACCTTTTCAATAAAGTCAATCACAAAGCCATACAACTTGTTCCCGAACGAGGCAAAAAAAAGGAGAATGAAAAAAGTTATGAACCATGATAAAAAAAAAAGAAACAATAGCCCGCTAAGTCAAAAAGAAAAGAAAAGCTTTGAAGCAAATGACTTAGGCAAAAATTAGGGCATATCCCGTTGGACAACGAAAACCAAATTCAAAAGAAACTTTTTGTCCAGGCAAAAGTTAGGGATAGCAAAAGGCAAAAGCAAAAGAAAAATTCTCCAAGGGACAAGTTAATGTGACCATCAACGAAAGCATGAAAAGGCGGTTGCCACCTCCATCAAAGCTACAAAGGATCCTCATCCATCACAATCCTTCCTGAAAGGTGAACACTCATGTCAAACTAGCTGAACGTAGGACTGGAGAACATCACGAAGAAGGGGTGGGTTAAGTAGAACTTGAGCCTTTATCCTTGTTTCTCAAACCGTGAACCCGGCCACGTTACAACCCTCAAAAGTGCTAATTGAAGCAGGGTTCGTTCCGAAAGCATACAAATTGTAAAATCATGTCCAACTGACTCCTAATGTTGTTGTGTCATTTGTGTTAGTATCAGTACAACATTTTGACAAATAAAACTTTTCTTTGAGATTAACATGTGCATTGCTTTCTCATTATCTTTTTCAAAATAGAATTGTCTCTAATCTAAAAGCAAGTATTTGATACCAAGGAAAATTCAACATTGAAATCCCATCGAGTAATCTTACAAAAGCAAAGGTTGGTCATCCACTGAGCAAATATCTGAAGTATCCACTTGGTGGAATAATTCCTTTCAATCTGGGGCATTCATTCCATGATCAACACTGGGGCAGACCATTATAAAATCTCCATGATTCAAGCACATCAAAGTTCTATCTCAAGAGATCTTACAAGCTGGGGCAAGCTAGTAACAATTCATTCCTTCATCTTCAATCAAGTGTCAGATATCGAGATAGGTGTCGAGGAGTCAAGCCGAACACCTCACCTTCATAAGTTCTATCTTTCAAGCAATGACCTTTCCACAAAGGCATCCTCCATCCACTCCTTGTATCCTGGAAACAATCATTCCATTCATGATCATACATTCATCATACATATCATTGCATTCTCATTGGCATATCTCCCTCAATAATCCAATCATCAATAAAACAGGGGCATCCACCCTACCTTGATTCTCAAGCAGAGTTTCAGAACTCCACCTGATCTATTCCACATCAAAGCAGAAACCCTGATCAATCAGTACACTGCATATAGAAATCATTGCATCGCATCTTCAGAAGTGCATAAAATAATCAAACATTGCATGTGAAGCATAAGCCAAGTTACTCATCAGATGAGGTCCCTACAAGCAATCAATCGATATTCCACTGGATCACTCAGAGTTACCATTGTGGTGTCATCTCCCAAAGTCAATCATGTTCGTCTTTCTTCAACCCAGAGTTGATGTCTTTGTGTTCAACCCAGAGTTGATTTCCTTTTCATCTTTTAACCCCGAGTTAATTATCTCTTCCCACTCAACCCAGAGTTGACGGTTATCCCCTTTTCAACCCAGAGTTGATGTTTTTGTGTTCGACCCAGAGTTGATTTCCCTTTCATCTTTTAACCCCGAGTTAATTATCTTTTCCCTCTCGACCCAGAGTTGACGGTTACCTTCTATTCAACCCAGAGTTGATCCATTTCTTTTCCCACTCAACCCAGAGTTGACGGTTATCCTTATTTCAACCCAGAGTTGATCCTTTCCTTTTCCCCACTCAACCCTCAGTTGACGGTTATCCTTTGTTCAATCCAGAATTGATTTCTTCTTTTCCCACTCAACCCAGAGTTGACGGTTATCTTTTCTCTTTCCCACTCAACCCAGAGTTGACGGTTATCTTTTCTCTTTCCCACTCAACCCAGAGTTGACGGTTATCCCTTGTTCAATCCAGAATTGATTATTCTTTTCCCACTCAACCCAGAGTTGACGGTTATTTCTATTTGTTCATCCCCTTCAATCCAGAGTTGAAATTTTTGTGTTCAACCCAGAGTTGATTTTCCGTTCATCTTTTAACCCCGAGTTAATTAACTTTTCCCACTCAACCCAGAGTTGACGGTTATCTCTTGTTCAATCCAGAATTGATTCCTCTTTCCCACTCAACCCAGAGTTGACGGTTATCTCTTGTTCAATCCAGAATTGATTCCTCTTTCCCACTCAACCCAGAGTTGACGGTCATCTCTTGTTCAATCCAGAATTGATTCCTCTTTCCCACTCGACCCAGAGTTGATGGTTATCTCTTGTCTTTTCCCACTCAACTCAGAGTTGACGGTTATGTTTCTCCTTTCCCACTCAACCCAGAGTTGACAGTTATATCTTCTTTCCCACTCAACCTAGAGTTGACGGTTATCTTTTGTTCTTTCCCACTCAACCCAGAGTTGACGGTCATCTTTTGTCCTTACCTACTCAACCCAGAGTTGACGGATATTTCTAATTGTTCATCTTTCCACAGTTATTATCCAATCTCTTACTCGACCCAGAGTTGATTTCCTTCTCAACCCAAAGTTGACGGTTATCTTTTCTCTTTTATTCAACCCAGAGTTGATGGTTATTCCTTGTAAATTTCTTTTCCCGCTCAACCCAGAGTTGGCGGCTATCTTCTGTCTCTCCCACTCAACCCAGAGTTGACGGCCACCTTTTTCCACTCAACCCAGAGTTGACGGTTATCTCTTGTTCAATCCAGAATTGATTCCTCTTTCCCACTCAACCCAGAGCTGATGGTTATCTCTTGTCTTTTCCCACTCAGCTCAGAGTTGACGGCTATCTTCTGTCTCTCCCACTCAACCCAGAGTTGACGACCACCTTTTTCCCACTCAACCCAGAGTTGACATTTATTTTTTGACCCATAGTCATTATCCAATTACTTCTCTCAACCCAGAGTTGATCTTCTCTCTTTCTTTCTCAACCCAGAGTTGACTTCCTGTTGACCCGCTTTTCCTTTTCAACCCAGAGTTGACTTTCCTTCATTCTTCGACCCAGAGTCGACCCACTTTTCTTCTTCAACCCAGAGTTGAGGTCTATTTCATTTCGAACCCAGAGTTAATTTGTTCAATCCAGAGTTGATACATTTTTCCTCAATGGAGTTGACATCACCTTCACCCCAGTGGATCTCATCTTTCTCATCAGGCAAATTTTCAGGTTCCACTGATATTTAATCTTCTTCCACCTTGAATGATCGAAAGGCTAGCGCCAATCTCAACTTAAGGTTCAAGACGATTAAATAGGGGCAGCTGTTGCACCCCAAAATTTGCCCACCCAATTTTTACATCCATCTGGGTTATGTTTCTCATCTCATTTGCATTCTATTAGGTCCTCAACATATCATGCATTCATTTGAGTCATCTTGGGTTCAAGGGATTAGTGTAAAATATTAATTAAAGGTTCCTCATGATCAAAAGGGTTTGCTTTATTCAAGTCAAGTTTCCGCTCATAACTATGAGTTCTCAAAGTACAAGTTTTGTTGACTTAAGGTATTGAATTGCTCAAAGTCCCTGGTGCAAAAGCAAATCAAGCATCAATTCTATATCATTCCATCACCGTTCGCAAGAAAAGAAATTCAAATTTTTATTACATTTTTAAGACACATTCATCATTCAAACAACATTTGCTATTCCATATCCAAGTTTCACCATTCAAATATTTCTATTACCATTCAACATACACTATAATTTAAGACTACAGAATCCAAGAGTCATCCACGATCTTCAAGACAAATTCATTTCTAAAAGCCCATTCAACATTTACTTCAGGTTTCTATCTATTACAATATAGATTCAAAAATCCATTACATTATGCTTCAAAGTTTATAAATAATAGCCTATTGTTTCCAATGTCATGCTTCATCCTAAGTGACAAATTGCCGATCTTCAAACTTCCATAGACCGTCTTCCACCCATCCTCAACAATGTATCGGCTGCAAGCTAATTGATGCACGTTTCCAAACCTGTCCGTGCCAACAACATTCAGCCCTGCAACAAACTGAAAACCATATCATAATAGCTCGAGACGGAATCGGAAAAAGAGAAAACAAAAGAAAACAGAGCTGCTGCCATATACATCATTCAGCATAGTTACAACCAGTTCACAAATAACCATTGAATCATACACAGTTCATAAAACCAACACAAAAACAGCCCTGTATTTAACTAATCTCAAAAGAAATTACTAGCATGACAGATCTACTGACAAGCCCTCTAACAGTTTCTAACCTCAACTATCATTTCCTAACAGTTCTGTTATTAACCTATAACTGTTTCTAACCATTCTAACCAACTAACAGAAATATCCTAACTTCTAACAACCTAGTACAACTTTCTAACCAACCTCTTTCACTAATTCAGTTACTACCTAACTAACCTCCTAACCAATTCTATAACTGTCATAACATCCCTAACTAACAAAAACCTAACAGAAAATAACAGATTGGTAACAGAATTATCTCACTAACCGATTCAGTTGTAAGTATAACAGAAAACTCAGAAGGGGAAGAACTAACTTGCAATTGCTATATAACAGAGCACTGATCCATTCTTCAGGGACTTCACGATTTTTCCTCCTCTTCCTGAACTTTCCTTCGATTCCCTTCACCATTTCACACACAATTCACCATCACTCTGCTTCAATCATTTCCACCATCTTCATAGCTTCATCTCTTCACTTCATAACCATCATTCACTCATCATGCCTCTGCAACCTTCTCCACAATTCCATCTACTTCACTTCACTCTCCCCATTTTCTTCATCTTCTCTGAATCTTCCCTTTGATTCACCCTTCATTCATCCATCTACACATACTCAGAACCAAGAAACTTCTTCAATCTCGTTTCAACCTTCACCATCAATAATCAGCATCTTCAACTAATTTCTGGATCTTCGCAGCTTCTTACATCATCACCTTCATCTTCAACAATCAACATCACCGGTCTTCAAACTGCACATCATAGCATCACAAACACACTGAAGATCGAAAAAAGGAACCCAAAGAAGAAGAGAAACCTGAAGAATCTGAAGAACTACGAGCGAAGGTTACTCGAAGCACTCACCTCGTGGTTACGTTTATTTCGCGTATTTCTCCAACTTCGAAAGATTGTTGCACCTCCTCCGGCTTTCTTCAACGTCATCTACAATTCGCGTGTGTTCGTCACTCCAGGTAAGTCATTCCCTCCTTGCTTCAGTGCTATACGAACTATGTTAAATCGAGATCCTTCGGCTTGATCCTTCACTACTCCACTATCTTCATTCAACCGATTCTTGGTGTGTGTTCGATTCGTTTTCGTTTAGTTTAGAGAGAGCGGCGGGTGAGATTGAAAGAAGAGGTGACATAAGCTCACAACGGCAATCAGATGCTCGCCGGAGAAGAGGACGCTAGGCCGCCGTTTGTGCGCCGTTGCTAGTCTGAGAGATGAGAGACGAAGGAGAGCGTAAGAGCTCTGAGATTGAAGAAGAATTGGGAACGACACTTCCCAACCCTATTTTCCCCTTTTCTTTTTTTTATCATTAATTATTGATTAATTGGCTATTTGATTAATTGAAAACTTGATTAATTGAATTAATCCTGATAACGTCAAACATTAGCTTTAATTAGATTAACAAAAATCTAAATCAAAATTTGATAGTGACAATCTGGATCATCAACTCAACTGGGCCACGAAATTGCTATCATACCCCCTTTGGGCCCTTTCACCTTTTTGGCAATCTGCAATAATAATCATCTTGGGCCTCTCACTAGGCCCTGCGCCCTGTTTGCTAATCACACCATGTAATTCAGATTACACCCCCTATCTCCTTCTTAATTAATTAACAATTTAGATTTTAATTAGATTTTTTGTCACTTCTTTTAGTAATAAAAATGCTGACTTTTCTTACTGTTCTAGACCTTTAATACAATTGTTGACATATAAAAATGATCATAAAAAAAATATTATTAGTTTTAGGCTAGTTGTTGTAGCCTTTTACTTGATTTATAATTCAATTTCTCCCATAAAAATCAATATAAAAATAGTAGTATTTTAATTCATTTTTGTACTATATTTTTGACTTGTTGCTTCATGCTTGTGTGTAATTTTGTACCATTGTATCATTCTTAATTTTTGCTTATGATTGTGACTTTAATTTCCATGTCTCTTTAATTCCTAACTTTAGGTAGAAACCATGATAACATTAGGATCTAGAAATTCTCTTTTAAACACTTAGGCTAGTTATTCATTTTAGGCTAGTCTTCCTTTCCTTTTTCTTTTCAACATTAACACATTTAATAAAGGAAGAGGCGGATCACACTTCACTAAAAGTGGGAGAGAAATGAGTGGGATTTATTCCCTAATCTGTTTCTCAAACACTTAGTGGGAGAGAAATGAGTGGGATCCATTCCCTAATCTGTTTCTCGATCACTATGTAGAGAAATGAGTGGGATTCATTCCCTAATCTGTTTCTCTACCATTACACACTCTTATGTGATTCAACTCGCAGATTAATTCCCCTTAAAAATCACCAATCAAAAACATTTAAAATACTTAATAAAGGCTCAGACCTAAACAAAGTGATGAAGTGGTGCGAAGCCTTGTATTGGGTTTTGTTCATCATGAAGTTACATAAAAAACACAAACCACACTCTTCATTTTTCTTTTGCCTCCGAGGCGCTTAAGAGCACGTTACTTCCGCTCCATTCCCAGCTTAAGACTCCAGAGGTCGAGCAGCGGAGTGCGAATGTAACTGTTCAACTAAAAAATACAAAAACAAACAAAAACTAAAGAGCCGAACTACGGCGCTCTGATTCCTGAAAAGGATACGTAGGCATTGGGTCGCGGGGCCTAAGCGAGCACAACTATTTATAAATCTTATTTTCCCCGTGTTTCTTTTTCTTTCATTTGCATGCATTCCCTTAGTAATTAAGCTTTAGATTTATACACCCTTAGAATAGAACAAACATAGGTGGATACCATCGAGTACGATGGGCGTGAGGGGTGCTAGCACCTTCCCCTTGCGTAACCGACTCCCGTACCCTATCTCTGGTCGAAAGACCTTTTCTTATCCTTTCTTTATTCTAGGTTTTCTGATATTCCTTTCCCTCTTTGGGATAAATATATTGGTGGCGACTCTGTTCATTTTCGCGAGCGTGCGACAAAGGTGTAAGGCACCCTTTGCATCCATGGTTATCCATGGGCTCTTAATTGCTTAGCTCACTTGTTCGTTTGAATTGTTTGAAAAGTTTGAAGTGTCGTGTGTGAATAGAAAAGATTTGAATAAGGACTTTAGCTTGTAAATAAGCGTAGCCTTTTTGAATTTGTTTTGAAAAGGAGGTGTGAAAAGTAATTGAAAGTTTGAATGTGAGCAAGCAATTGAGAACTACCTACCCTAAGTTTGTCTTTCATGTTCTTTAAGTCTTTCGGGCGAAAGGGTCTATCCATACCATGAGAGGGAAGGAAGTCTTTCAATTGGATGTTAAGGGTCATCGAGATATTGTTCGCCATAAGACTGTTCCCTGCCATAAAGAGGGCAAGTAGTCTAAGGGAAGGATATAATAGTCATTTAAGGCATCATGCGAGGATACCCTAGCAATTGGGACAATCATCGTTTTACCGAGGCAACTTCGAGGGACTAGATCTCATATGATGATTTCAATGATTAAGGCAACCTTTGCTTTAGGTATCCTTGGAATCGAGGGACTTGACTATTATTAGGCAACAAAATTAAGGCAACAAGGCAGCAAGTAATAAGGCAACAAGGCAACCAGAGGGATTACCCTAAAGGTGTGTGTGTGGCACAATCACGTGGTTAACTTCGATGATATTTATCTTATAAGTTAGTGATCTAGATTCAGTTAACAATCTTGCACTCCCTAGGATTACTAACCATGACAGAAAATAAAACAGTAAAAGTCCTACGCTATTACAATAAACACCTGCGGGGATGGGGGAAAAATAAAACCTAACCTATTACAATAAAACCCTTATAGGGTAACGGAAAAATAAAGGCAGAAAATTAATTTACACATCTTCAGCCTTGATCTTCCTCGAACCTTCGATTGATTCTGATCATCTGAGAATTAAACAGACAATAATAGGAGTGAGTGTAGGAAAGTTTCATTGTCATTGAAAATAAACCATAATTTAACTTATAAGGCAACATTGTTAAAAAAGGATGGATTAGAACTTAGCTTTTGATTGATAGGGCGCGTAGTCGGAAAGATCTCTAATTAACCCTGAAAATTTGCATAAAGGAAGAGAAAATTTAGTGTATGAGTGTTCTAATGACAAACCTCACAAACCCTGATTTAGGGCATAAGTTAACCATAGTTAATAAAATAATAAAAAAACAAATTAATGAATTATTGGTTTTCAATTAACTAATTAAATCGGCCAAAATATGTTTTCGATTAAATTATTTAACCTTAATAAACAATTTAATCAATTAATATCAACCTAATTAAACCACTAAATTAATTTAATTATTTAATCAGATAAATAAAAAAAAATACTATTAATACTAAACCAAATTTATTATTTAAAATAAGTATTAAAAAAATAAATGATTTTATAAAAAAAGAAAATTTAAAAGAAGTTTTTAATTAAAAGAAAATAAATAAACAATGCAAAAAAAAATATAGTTATTGAATAAATAATTTTTTTTGGAGAAACTTAGCTTATGATTCAGCGTGGTTGGCTTATGATGTTCCATGGTTTGCCAGCGTTTCCAGAAACGTTGGATTGAAAGATGGGATGATCCAACGGCCAATGAGCGGAGGGCGCATCATGAGCGTGTACGGGCGGAACACCGGATCTGTGAAACAAATATACCAAACAAATGATAAAAATAAACTGAAGGATGCCGGGATCGAACCCAGATCCTTTTGGTTACCCACGCAAATGCCACTGAACCACGTTGCACTCGTTGTTACTAAAACGAAACATAGTTATCATATATGAAAAAAAACAATTAAAATTTTTAAATTAAAACACGCGCGTCCACTGTTCATGGTCGTCTTTTTCATTTTTCTGGGCACTTTTACCTACGGTTCTCCGGCTTGGCCATAGGTCCTTGCTAAAAAACCCTGCAAATCATCACCGATAAACACAAACAAACGATAGCGGTCGATTGTACGTAACCCCACGCATCCAATTGGCCCATTAATTTGACCTGCCATGGATTCTATATGAAGTCCCTCATTTAAGGAACATGAACCTTAACAATGGCATCTTGCCTTTTCTGCATCAAAACTCAGATTAAACAATCCAGACACGTTCTAAACCTTAATACAAATGCAATTAAATAATCAAACCGTGTTCCAAACGCTTGAATGAATAGAATCGAGTTTAAAAAAGAAGTTGCAAATCGTGGGTGTTAAGGGGATTATTCTGCATGTTCTGATCGATGAAGAGGATGTGATTACGTCCAAAACTCTCCAGGGAATTGATTGGAACGCTTTATTGGGCCTGAATTGAGCAAGAACTTCATATTCTACCTCCTCCTTGTTCACGGTTTTGTGAGTTCTAGAATAGGGTTCCTTTTCTGATTTTTTCTCCCCTTCAGCCCTTGCTATTTTTGTGCATATATAGTATAGCAAATTAGGTTAACAATTTTGATGAAAAATCTTGCTTTGAATGCAAAGATATTTGATTTGAACTCAATATAAAATCATGCTATTTTGGATCTTCCCTCATCTCTAATCAATCTTTGCTCGGTTTATTGGCTTCCAAGACTGACTCTTTTGGGCTTATAAATGATTCTAACAAGGCCTCATGAATTAATCTTGCCCTTTTGTATTTTATTTAACTTTTTACGTTTTTATTTGAATAACAATCCAAATAAATATGAATAAATAATCAAAAAAAACACAAAAATATGGGTATGGACTTGTAGGCCTTGGACAATGTTAGTAACATATTTCAAACATAAAAATCCAAGCCCATTTGGAAAAAATCCTAGATTGCATAATATTTGCTTCATGCATTTTTCACAAAATCACCAAACTCGTGCACCCCATAACTCTTTCAGTTTTTATCATATGGAGATGATCTGGGACTTTTTGGAAAGTCCAAGGTGTCCTCTATAAGCCACTTTGGAACATATTTTGCATTTGAAGATTTTATCTTGAAGATATGGCTCCTGACAGAAAACAGCTTTTTGCAAGTTTCTAGAAGGACCTGTAATGTTCTGGCTCATATCTCCCAAATGAAGCATTTTTGGCCTTGGCATGTGAGAGACAAAGTTGTAGAGAATTAAATTTCCTTTAAAATGAGCTTTGGATGGGAAATTTCTGATATTCCATATGGAAGTTATGGCTGGTCAAAGTTCAGTTGACTTTCTTCTAAAAAACCCTAATTTAGAAACTTTAGGTTTTGTTGTTTTTGGAGCTTTTCTTGATGAATCATGATCAACCCTTGATCAAATGATGAATCTAACATTAAAATGCTGATGTTGACCAAAAATCAGAAATTTTGATTGTAATTTGACCCTAGTTGACTTTTAGGTCAAATCAGTCGACTATTGACTGTTTGAGTAGTTGACTGAGTAATCTTATGAATCAGAGCTTGAAACTTGGCATGAGGACCCTTTGAAGCATATGAGAGGCCATGGGATCCATTTGAGGTCTTAGAACTTGATTTTACTTTGATAAATACAAAACCCTAGTTTAGAGGTTGTTGTTTAGGAGAGAGACTGTATGCTTCCTTCTTGTGTATCTTTGAGCATTTGAAAGTCAGATGGACTGAAATATGAATAAATATGATGGGAAAATTTTGGGGTATGACAGCTGCCCCTATTCAATCTTCTTATACCTGAGGATGTAGATTGGCTTGTGTGCCTGTCGGAATCTGAAGGTAGAAGAGGATTGAACACTAGAATACCCAGGAATTTGCCCTGGCTGAAGCAGGGACTTTTGCCGGAGACGGGCTTAAAGATGCCATCTGATCTGGATAAATACGAAAGTCAGAATAATTCGTACATTAGACTAATTCCGAGCTTGAAGTATTGAAAGGCGTTTGTCAGAGATGGGCTTACAGATGCCATCGGGGCGTTGACAAAAGTTTATCGGAGATGGACTTACAGATGCCATCTGGATGTTAGGAGTGTGAAGTGAATTAATTGTAGTGACTCTATTGTCATGACTTTATTGTCGTATTGTTGTGACTCGATTGCCGTGACTCAGTCGTCGTGATTCCATTATCGTGACTCAGTTGTCGTGATTCCATTATGGTGACTTAGTTGTCGTGATTCCATTATCGTGACTCAGTTGTCGTGATTCCATTATCGTGACTCAGTTGTCGTGACTTCGTTGTCGTGACTCAGTTGTCGTGATTCCATTATCGTGACTTAGTTGTCGTGATTCCCTTATTGTGACTCAGTTGACGTGATTCCATTATCGTGACTCAGTTGTCGTGATTCTATTATCGTGACTCAGTTGTCGTGATTCCATTATCATGACCCAGTTGTCGTGATTCCATTATCATGACTCAGTTGTCGTTATTCCATTATCGTGACTCAGTTGTCGTGATTCCATTATCGTGACTCAGTTGTCGTTATTCCCTTATCATGACTTAGTTGTCGTGATTCCATTATCGTGGTCTTTTCTGAATTGAGTGTCATGATTAAGTCTGTCTCTTTCTTTGATCGTGTCAGTACCGTTCGTAGTAACCGAATTAGATCTTTGAAGGATGATCGTGTCTACACCGTTCGTGATGATAGAATTAGATCTTGGAATATTGATCGTGTCTACACTGTTCGTGATGATAGAATTAGATCTCTTGTCGTGTCAGCACCGTTCGTAGTAACTGAATTAGACTTTGGAAAAGTTGATTGTGTCCAGACCGTTGGTAATGATGGAATTGGATCTTGGAATATTGATCGTGTCCGCACCGTTCGTAGTAACTGAATTAGACCTTGGAAGGATGATCGTGTCTACACCGTTCGTGATGATAGAATTAGATCTCTTGTCGTGTCAGCACCTTTCGTGGTAACTGAATTAGACTTTGGAAAAGTTGATCGTGTCCACACCGTTCGTGATGATGGAATTAGATCTCTTGTCGTGTCAGCACCGTTCGTAGTAACTGAATTAGACTTTGGAAAAGTTGATCGTGTCCACACCATTCGTGATGATGGAATTAGATCATTGAGAGTTGACCGTGTCAGTACCGTTCGTGGTAACTGAATTAGATCTTTGAAAATTGGAGATTTTGTTCATCTGCTTGTACTTGTATCCTGAAAAAGGTAAAGTTAATCTTTATGTAATGTCATGATGCATGTATTATGCGACGAGTCTCTCAAAATAAATGAGAAACTTGTGTATTATGTATGAATTCATTATGAGGTAATGTATGCAAAGTATGAATATGTTTATGACATATGATATGTGAATATGATTTATGTTGTCTTGATTGAGAAAATAAATCTCTATGTCCTTGTGATTTTGTTGTCTGATCTTGTCTTGAAGATGCTCAGTTGGAGATTTATGATTTTTGCTTGGGGATGAAGGCGATTTGAATGATTGATCTTGATGTACCCTGACCGGGGATAAGAGAGATGAATAACCCTGTTTGGAGAAGAGAAAAAGTGTAGGAGAACCGACAATGTCGAAGATGTAAACTCCATTGAGGAATTAAGTCTTTGTTAGGACGAGAACATTTGAAGGTATCTTCTTAATGATTACTCTGTGGGGATATGATCCTATGAAACCGGCTTTGTGGAAAGCATGGATGTCTTGAACGTTTCCTCCAGTATTATATTAACTGTCATTCCTGGATTTGTATTGATTGGAACACAGTAATGAGTATTGACCGAAGTGTTCAACATGCCTTGCTTAGCTTTGCCCTAGCTATTAGGGAATTTGAAGAGATTCGCCTCGCGAGGACTTTATGAGGTGTGTACTATGGGCGACATGCCCCTGGTAATCATAGACTTAGGATGATGCTCCATGTTGATTGGGAAGTAGCTGCAGATCCACTTGTGTGTATGCCCCTAGTTGTTTGGAATCTTGAGAGATTCTTGGAATCTTGACCTGATTTCCCCAGGTTGATTAGATAAACCATGTCATGCCCCCTTGTATACATAAGAAGCATTGCTTCTGAAGTGACTTTGTCTGTCGGGATAACTTTCAGTCATTAGTTGTACCATGTGCAAATTCTTCCTGATGCTAACATTCGAAATTATGTAGCAAAATATGTTTAATAATGAATTCATGAGATGCAATGCATATGTCTGTCTTGTTTTTTTTGGAAAACATTTAAAACAGGAGATGTAAAAGCATGATATTGGTAAAAACGTGATGTTTGTAAAAACGAAATATCAACTCAGCATTTGTGGTAAACCTTAAGGAGTCAGGATACCTTTTTTGGTAACAGTATGCTTTCGAACTAACCATGCTTCAGTTAGGACTTTCAAGGGTTGTAACGTGGCCTGGTTCACGGTTTAAGAAACAAAGGATAGTGGCTCAAAGTTTATTTGTACCCATCCCAATCTTCGTGATGTTCTTCGATCCTTTGCTCAGTTAACTTTGCATTTAAATTCTAGCAGAGCTTGAAGTCATAACTTTGACATTTGATGATGGTTGAAGCACCAGAAGTTTATTTGGACAAGCGGTCATCCTTTTTTGTAATTTTTTTTTGTCGAGGATTTGTAGTGACCTTGCTTTTGACTTTGTTGTCCCTAACTTTTATCTGAACTGTTTATTTTGAGATTACAGTCAGCGGGATATATTGATTTTCGATAAGTCTCCTTCATAGGTTTTGACTTAACAATTATTTTTTTCTTTTGATAGATGTTGATTGTCTGTCTTAACGGTTACGGGAACCCATCAATATTTGTGTAAAAGCATACTGGCCTGATTGAGTTAACTGAGTAACTACCCTGCCCCGGGTTATGATTAAGGGTTTAATCTGTACGAGAAAAAAACTTCTACTTCTTAGGCTCAAAGGGGTTGACGAGGGATTAACATCCTTATATCTCCACTGTTTAGGAATTGAAACAATGCCTGTACATCGTCAGCATAGTCCGTTCAAAAGCACACTGTAAGAGGTTGCGGTATTGTTTTCGTCATCCTCCCTCAAAAGGCATACAGCTTTAGCAGGAGTTGAGTATCACAAAACATATGCAGAGTAAATACATAATTTAAAATGAGTGATAGCGAAATAATTTATTCAAGACTAACATATGCAATGCACTGATGATGATTATTAAAACAGATAATGTCTTTCATAAGTCGAATGTTTAAACAAACAGAATAGAAATTGCGCATGGAAATGAGTCTAATGATTAAAAAGTTCATCCTTCTAGCCATTAATCAGTCTTGTCTTTATTAGGCATGGGAGCAGTGATCACTACAGGAGTCTTGGGAGGGTTGAATTCGATTTCCCGAGCATCAATCATATCTTGGATCTTATTCTTCAATGACCAACAATCATTCGTATCATGTCCAGGGCTATTGGAATGATATGCGCACCTCGCATTGGGTTTATAGCTAGGAGCGGAAGTGTTGGGCTTCACAGGAGGATCCCTTACAGTAATCAATTTTTCCTTCAGCAGATGTTGCAGTACCTGAGCCAGCGACATATTGATCTTTGTAAACTGACGCCTAGGTGCACCTGGCTTGCTTCGTTGTTGTGGAACTGCTTCAACAGGTAGGTCGCGTTCATTGCGACCTTTCTGGTTGTACATAGAATTAGCCATATGAGGCTTCTCAAGTGAGTTGAAGTTAACGATCTCGTTGTCAATTAAGTCTTGGATCCTATGCTTCAACGGTCCACAATCTTCAGTATCATGACCAGGGCTGTTCGAATGATAAGCACATCTTACATTATACTTGTACCCAGGAGCAGGATTGGTAGGAACTGAATATGGAGGCAATAAAGTTATCAAGTTCTGATTGAGCAGTTGTTGCAGAACTTGAGACAGCGGCATGTGCAATGGAGTAAACGACCGCTTATGTTTGGATTTCCGATTATCTTTACTACCTTGATGCTTATGTTGATTCTTCTCTTTCTCAATCAGAAGTGCCTTCAATTCTTCTTGCCCCTTGGCCAAGTTAAGGATCAGAGCTTGGAATTCAGCATTCTGAGCTTGGAGATTCCTTACAGATTGCTCGAGACCCATTTGTGCTGAAATAAACAGCTAGAGAAGGATGAGAGACCCATCATAGGAAACCTGTTATGCAATGTTATGAATGCAGATGCAATGTTTTCAAGGATCTTTAAGAAATTTAGTTAGCAATGTCATAAAATGATTTCGCCGCATCTTCGTTTGAAGAACTCTGATTCTTGGATGCTCTTGTTTTCTCGTCCATCACTTGAGGACAAGTAATGAGCTAAGTTTGTGGTTGTGATCGGCAACCAATTTCACCTTGTTCCTGTGTTCGAATCAATGGAAAAACACTTCATTTGGTGGTATTTTAATTTGTTTCAGTCTAGTTCTTGTTAGTTCTGTTTATTTTCGTATTTGAATTTTGTGTGTTATCTTTTCTAGTTTTTGTTGTTTTCCCATTGCTTTTGATCTTGTGTTGGTAGTGTTTCAAGTTATGCAGATACAGGGCACAATTCGAGACAAGAAGAAGTGAGTTTTGGTGAGACAGAGCTGTGACACGGCCACCCGTGTCATGTGACACGGCCACCCGTGTCATGTGACACGGCCGTGTCACACTTGCTGAAGAGAAATGCTTAAATGTTGTGAAAGCCAAGAAGTCAGAGATCTGACATGGCCACCCGTGTCCTGTGATACGGCCGTGTCAGACTTGCGCGCAGAAAAATATTTGTTTTCAAATCCTTGAATCAGTCACTTATGGAAGGGCATGATGGACTTTTCGAAGCAAAATAATTGCTGAGAGATATTTAGTCACTGTTTGGAGAGGAGAAAATCACTTTTTGATTACCGAAGAACGATAGAACAAGGATTGGAAGCGATAGGGTTTACGACAAAGAAATCTTCAAGAGCATCCGCAATTGAAGATCCATTCACACTTCTCTTATTGTAATGTCTTCATCCTTAGTTTCTGTTATCTTGACATTTGCCATGAGTAGCTAAACTATTACTTGTTAGGGTGATGTCCCTGGATCATGTGATGTAACAAATTACCTTTACCGTTTGTTTTCAGATTATCTTTATGAAATTCAGTTTATGATTAAAAGTTCTTATTGCTTCATTTTATTGGAAAGTATTTTGTTGATTCACGATTGGGATTTGGTCTGACAAACCGTCTCAATGCTTTTTA
Organism: Vicia villosa; assembly: GCF_029867415.1. NCBI lineage: Eukaryota > Viridiplantae > Streptophyta > Magnoliopsida > Fabales > Fabaceae > Vicia > Vicia villosa. The sequence continues at coordinate 159,704,541 of NC_081180.1, forward strand.
ATCATAACGTTATCACTGATAATCACTTAGGAATAAGGGTTTGATGAATAGCGATCATAATATCCGGACTATGTCTTATAGAATCTTGGTATAAAATTATCGTGATCAGGAATGAAAAGATGGTTTTAATCTCAAGAAGTTTTTCACTAAGGAATTAGGAAAAATCAATGTACGGCATTGGTAGTTGAGAATTTCTTAAGTTAATCTGTTGATTGGTAATTATTTCGTTACAGAGCGATTCACACATCTATCCTAACTGGTCTTCGCATATTTTCATTAGTCAAATTATTTCATCCTTTCGTTTTACATAAGCTGTTATTTAAATTAAAAATCAAATTCAAACACCCCAATGACTTTTTATTCAATTGCACTATTGTGAAACATATAATTCCTACGCAGTCCGCGAGTTCGATACTTGGGAAATTAACTCCCTTATTACTACATCGGTAAAAAAATAGTACAATTGCTATTTTAACGATCAATGATCGGAAAAGCTTGAGAGGGAGAGAGCTTGAGAGAATTTGAGAGAAAATTTTGAGTATTTTTGTGAGTTTTTTGTAAGAATGAAAAAAATCCCTTTGGAATTTCAGTGAAAAATAATATATAGTGAGGGCTTTAGGACATGTTTGGAAAATGCTCTTGGGAAAATGATTTTTAAATCAATCACTTGCATTTTCTTATCATCAATTTTCGTTGCGCGGCTTTTTCATCGTATTTCCATGTACTATTTGTGAAACAAGTCATAAACCTAAATTCTATGAGCATAATTCGAACTCGAACCTTAAAGTAAAATCGTAGATGACAAATTTTGTGAAATTATGCCACCAAAATCGTCCCAAACCGATAAAAATTGAGAGAGTTATGAATTTTGCAATGTCGATAAACGGTGAACTAAACTCCGACTCAGCATGCAGTTTCCACAGTATTTTTCAATTTTGGAAATGTTCGGAACCAAATTTGTTCCTCATCGGAACAGATGAAAATTGAAAAGGATGTCAAGGAGATTCACGTGCCTAAAGAACCACAAAAAATGTTGAGTGATGAGAAAGTTATGAATATTTTAACTTGAACGGTGAAATTCTGAATTTCAAGTCAAATTGTTTTTAATCGTCTGAAACACTTGAATCTGAAGCATGTTAGAATACATGGGAACTCGGGATGACAAGGACTTGATAAGTGACCGTTTAAATATTTTGGTGGAATGCCTTGAGCGCATTTCAATTCCGAAACCCGATTTGATGTTTTACCGTATGAAGAAACACTGTAATCAAATTTTACCGTGGCAAACACTTTAGCCACTAAAAGCCTCGATGCTTCTTGAACTGATCAAAATGAACGGGCATATTAGGTTGACAAAACCCCTGAGTATCATAATACCTCGATGCCATCTTAATGTATGAGTGTGTGAGTGCATATGATAATGAAATCACAAGCCAAATGAGATTGAAATGAAGAGGCAAATTTTGGGGTGCAACAGAAGGTCATAGAAGTAACTTAAGTATCCATCCAAGAGCTACTAAGATGTATCAGGATTTGAAAAAAGTTATTTTGGTCGTATGACTAAAGCGTGATGTGGCACAATTTGTATATGCGCTTTTGACTTGCTAGAAATCAAAGGTTGAGCATTCTACAGGAATGATGCAACCGTTAGATATTTTTGAGTGGAAGTGGGATAACATTTTGATGAACTTTGTGACTAGAATATCGAATAATCCAAAAGGGCATGATGCAATTTTGGTGGTGGTTGATAGACTGAATAACTCGGTGCATTTTATTTCAATTAACATTTGTTTTCCTTTGCATAAGTTGGCGAATATTTACAACTGTGTAATTGTGAAGTTGTATGGAGCTCCGTTGAGTATTGCTTTAGATAGAGACCCGAGGTTTACATCAGAATTTTGCGAGAGTTTGTAGGGGGCTTTGGGTTCTAAGTTGAGGTTGATTTCTGCCTATCATTCATAGACAGATGGTCAGACAGAGAGAACTATTAAGTCATTGGAGTATTTGTTGAGAGCTTGTGTCCTTGAGCAAGGAGGTGCTTAGGATAATGATCTTCCATTGATAGAGTTCACCTCCAATAATAATTTCCATTCTAGAATTGGAATGACACCATTTGAGGCATTGTATGGTCGAAGGTGTATGACACCTTTGTGTTGGCATGAATCTGGTGAAAATGTGGTGCTTAGACCTTAGATTATACAGCAGACTATATAAAAGATTAAGCTAATTTGAGAGAAGATAAAGGCTTCACAGAGTAGGCAGAAGAGTTACCATGATAAGAGAAGGAAGGATCTTGAGTTTCAAGAAGGAGACCATGTATTTTTAAAAGTCACTCTAGTGACTGGTATTGAGCGTGCTTTGAAATCGAAAAACTTACTCCTTGATTTATCGATTCGTATCAGATTTCTAATAGGATTAGATTTGTTGCTTATAGAGTGGATTTTCCACCTAATATTTCAAATTTTCATGATGTATTCCATATTTCACAGCTTTAAAAATATGTCCTAGATCCGTCTCATGTGATTTGATGGATGATGTGCAAGTAAGGGATAATCTTACAATTGAAACCTTACCTGTGAGGATTGAAGATCATGAAGTAAAAAAGTTGAAAGACAAGGAGATTTATCTCGTGAAGGTAGTTTAGGGAGATTCTGCTTGAGAAAAATGACGTGGGAGTTGGAGAGTAGGATGGAGAGGCGTATCCGGAGTTGTTCGCATCAGGTAAATTTTCGAGGACGAAAATATTACGAATGGGAGAGAGTTGTAATGCCCTAATTTATTTAATTAATTTTCATAATTGATTTGTGTGATGGTATGTGGTAGTTGGTGTTTTGATGTGTTGGGGAAACCTTAGGCGTAAGGTGGTAGCCTTAAAAATATAGAATTTAAGGTGTTTGGAGTGTTTGAGCAATAATGTAGAGATTGGGGCGGTAGGAGAGAACTAATTATTTAAATAGTATTAGGGGAAATATCATTTAATTAAATATTTAGTTGGAATAATTTTTATTTCATTTAGTTGGAATAAGTTATAATTATAATAAGAATATTATAATAAAATAAGAAGAAGGGAATAGGGAATAGGGAAGTGAGAACAGACACTGGACGTGAAAAGAGAAGAAAAGAGGAAGGATACTAGGGCATAGGGAAAGAAAAAAATCCCATTAGAGAAGCTTTGAGTTCATCATCTAAGGTAAGAGTGAGATTTCCTCTTATATAAGGGATTGCATGATACCATGTGGTAGGGTATTATAATCTCTAGGGTTGTTATTTTGTTCTCTATGTTTTGTGTGATTGATGTGTAATGATGTGATTTTTTTGTGTGTTTGGATGAATTAAATGTTTGTTGAATGATGTGAATGGTGTGTTTTGATGGCAATCGAAGTGCGAAATTGAGGGGCGTGATTTTCTATCAAAATTGGGACTGTTTTTAAAATGATTTTTGTAAAACAGATTTGCAGAAAATTGTCACTCTCAATGGTAACTGGTTACATCTGAGACAACTTTTCAGAAAACTCAAAATTTCCTGCATGTAATCGGTTACATGTTTTGATGTAACCAGCTACATTGTCTAAAAATTATTAAAACTGGGCATATTTGGGAGATATAACCGGTTACATGTCTGATATAACCGGTTACCTCATGGAAAATTGTATACCCTATTACTGGAGTTGATGTAACCGGCTACATGTTTTTTACCGGTTAACTTGTTGTGTTAAAACTAAATAAATTTATAACTTGAGTTATGGGTATCCGATTGAGATGTCGTTCGAAGCAGTAATAAGTTTACATAATGGACTTTAATTTAAAAATAGTCTTGGAACATGGAAATAAATATATGTTGCATGATGATGTTGTTTGGTACGCAATTTGTATGTTGTGCTCTGAAAAATATATATGAACATATGTGGTATTCTTGAGGTGTTAATATACTGCCGATATTAATTCCTTGTAACACATGTATATTGACTAGGGGCTGGTTTTGGTGTAGTACATTGGTTAAGGTGAATACCATTATGCTTGTTTGTTGTTGTAGCATGCCAGTTATGAACCATGCATCAAGGTGTTTGGACGGTAACCTGTTTTTGGTGAGCCCCAATCCTATGGTGGGGATTGGGTGCGAGTAGCTGGTTCTAGGCGGGAATCAGTGAAGCGATAACTATAGTGATGGTAACGATATTTGGTGTGTTATGATCTTATGGTGGGGATCGGGAGCGAATGAACCTGAGAGTTAATAATTGGTATCAAATGCATTGAGTCATGAATTTGAGTCTCATTGCATTTACATATATATCGTGTGATAATTATTGAATTGTGTCGAGTGAGGATATTTGATTGGTGATCATGTACGTGATATTTCTATGTTTACATATTATTAGGGAATTTCATTATATAATTAGGAATTCTCACCCCTTCTGTTTGAATGTTGCCTTTACATGGGTATCGTGTAGATAACCCGCATTAGAGGCGTGGAAGTGAGTGGAAGAGATTTACTCTTCTTTGTGCTTTCATTAAGTTAGCGTCTGCTCTGATATATAACATTGGGAGGGAGAAGACTTGTTTCTTTATATTTGGTGGAGAATAGTATGGAAATCTCCTATGTTTGATAATTTCTTATAACTACATTTGTTATAATTATGTTTGAGGGTTGAACTACTCAGTTTGTTGATGTTTTCTGGTGCATAATAAAACATTGAAGTTCAAACTTATGTTATGTTCTTTAATTATCATATGTGTGTTACTTATCTTATCTGTATGAGCTAGTGGTAAAAGAAAGTAACATCCTAATTGCTAATTTATTTTTAAATTACTCTAATTTTTATTTGTAAATTACTTCGGGGAACTAGGGTGTTACACCTTGCATGAGAGCTCTTTACAGGTGCTCTCTCGGCTTTATTAGAATGTTTAGAAGAAACTCTATCTTCTTTACAGGTGAACTACTAGACTTTTTAAAAGAATCAACATATATATATATATATATATATATATATATATATATATATATATATATATATATATATATATATATATATACTTTTTAAAAATCTGAGAATCAACATGACTTTTCAGGATTTTTTGAAAACTCTAGTTACTGTTCTGGACTAGCCCGAAGGCTAATAAGGGCCTAATCCATATCCGCTCCCAAGGAGGCCCAATGACCTTGGCCCATTCACCTAGGGACAGGAGGAATAGCATCTCCTTTTCCACTTCGTCGAGCTCGTTCCCCCTTTACGTAGAGGACGGCTCACCGCAACTACGCTCGACCAAGTTAGCCTTCATGCTAGTAGTCGAATATCTCGCTCCCTGTCGAGGAGCAAAACGACCTCTAATTGTTGGACGTTTCTATCAACCAAGAATGCTCTTCTTCCCGACCAAAGGCTAGTTCTGGGAAGCCTCCTAAGATCCCTATATATTCTCCTAGAATCCTGACAGTCACATGTTTTGGGCCTAGATCCACAATCCAACCCCAAAACACTGACCAATGGCCAAGAAATGAGGGCATTATATAAACCCTCTCATCCGAGAGGGTCAGGTAACACAATTTCAAACCATTAAAACATTCTCACATATTTGTGCTCCTACTTACTTACACGTCAGAGTATCTTGCAGGTACACCCCTCCTCCTTTTCATAACCATTGTGCAGACGTCTCTGACCCACTTTCTAATTCTGATGACCCTCCGAATCAGTGGCGTCGTCAGTGGGAAACCTTGCTATCCTCGTCTTTTTCATCCCCTCACACAAAGACCAAAGTAATGTCTAAAAATCTCCTCATGGCTAGTAAACACGACGATCACGGTGTTCGCTCCACCATACTCTCTCCCAACCGCAGGTCCAACATCGATTTCACAAACCCTTCCTTGGAGAATGTCATTCCTCCAATAAGAGTTGGTGAGACCACTAACACCCTAATTTCAAGATCCTTGATCTTTATTTTTTATCTTAAAAGTAATACCATGTTGATATATTAACTTGTTTCTATGCTCTCCTTGTTATCCACTTGTACATATGCTTGTTGATTTACATCTTTGTACAATTATACTTTGGTTATGTTTTTATACTTGTGTATATATAGATTGTTGAACTAACTCCACATTCATGAGACCTTCATTTATCATCACATCACGTTCATTCATACATGAAATGATCTTGAGGTATGTCATCCTTTTACTCGTCAAACTTTTACACTTGAGTTTATACATTGATATCTTGTTTATCTTAAACTCATCCTTGATTGTATCCATGATACACATTTTATATCACACACACCACTTAGGATATTCACCATGAATGATTGATTAAGATGGTCCCTAAACTCCAAAGGGATGAGAATGATATTGACTAAAATTGTCAAGGTACTCATTCTCTTTTTCCTCCCTATTTTACTTTGTGCTTTGTATATATACATAAAGCTATACACCCTATTAAAAATGGTTTTGTATTGTTAAATATCAACATTTTTTTAAGCTCAACCTTGCCTTGTATTGTTAAAGCTTTCCACCTTTTAAACTTGTTAAGTATTGTTAAAGCTTAACATTTTAAAAACCCGTTGAATATTGATAAAGATCAACACCCAAATATATTTTGCCACTTGCACTTAAGGGGTATGTAGGCACACGATGCGATGTCGTTTCAAGCACACTTTTAATAAAATTTCTTTTCTTACCTTCTCACTCTATTTAAACAAAAAACACAAAAGCCGTTTTATAAAGAGGTTCCTACGGAGTACCGTAGATGTGAGGGGTGATAATACCTTCCCCGTGCATAACCAACCCCCGAACCTAAGATCTCTAATAAGTTTATTAGTTTTGATTTAAAAAATTCTTGGGGTAAGGGTGGGTCATAGTCCGAGGAAGGTTTCTATGTGGAGGGACTTGATTTCAATGTTGAAAAGATGGCACGCCGTTTGGAAAGGAGTGAATCTTAATATGGCGGGTCGGGTGTGTTTGATCAATTCGGTGTTAAATTCCGTCCCAATTTATTCTCTATCTTTTTATAAAGAGCCTTCTAAGATTCTTAATGAGACTCGGTCTATTCAAAGTAAGTTTCTTTGGAACGGGAGCGATCTCAAAAGGGCGATTCATTGGGTGTCTTGGAATATCGTTTGTAAATGTAGTGAAGAAGGTGGTTTATGAGTGAAGAACGTGGAGGTGATGAATGCCGCTTTACTTAGCAAATGGAGGTGGAGAATTTTAACGGATAATAATGCAGTTTGGCTAGACAGTCTTTCTTCTAGATATGGAGATTTGAAAAGGAAGGTTCTCATTGGCGAATCATCTGTTGTGGGGAGAAATGATTCTATATGGTGGGGAGACATTCTAATTTATGATAATTATGAGTTTTTGCAGGAACAACATTTTACGAGCGCCATTTCTTACAAAGTTGGTAACGACTTTGATGTTCCTTTCTGGTACAGCCGTTGGGCCGGTGACCAGAATCTCATGCAAGCCTTTCCGGAGTTGTTTGTCTTAGCGCGCGATGATGATGTGTCTGTTGCTGAAGTAGGCGCTGTTATGGGGATGTTTTGGGAGTGGAATGCTGGTGCTATTTTCCAGGACAGCAGAGTTGTTCATGGTTTTCTTAGGCAAGAAATGCTTGCTGTCATCAATCACGTTAAACCACAGGAGAATGCGTTGGATGTTTTTGCTTGGTACAGCAATGCTGACAAAATTTTTGTGCAAGTTATCCGAACCCGCTCTTAATACCAATATTGTTAAAGCTACTAAATTCTTATGGAAGGTCAAAGCCCCGACTAAAATTTTGTTTTTTGGTTGGAGGATTATTCATAATAGACTTCCTACTAAGGATCAACTTGATAAAAGAGGTGTTTTAATGGATAGTAACGATCTTCTTTGTGTGATTTGTTCGGGAGGAAGAATGCTTAGTGCATTTATTAGGGGGATGTGTGATTGTGGCCAATGTTTAGAGGAAGGTGTTTGAGTGGATTGGTTCCGTTGACGATTTATCTTTGGAGGATTTTGAGGGGTTTATTTTTGCTTTTGAGAAGGTCAAGAATTTAGCCAAAAGATATATGGTTGCGGTCATTTGGTTAGCGACGACTTGGTGCATTTGGAATAGGTGCAACGCGATTATTTTCAAGAGTGAGTCGTTTAGCTTCACCGAGTGCATGTCTGAGATTGTTTTCAATTCTTGGAGGTGGTTAGTAACTTTTTATAAAATAATTGATTCTTGTCATTTTCATGTGTAGAATATTCTACCTCTCACTTGTATTGAGGAGTAGAAGCTTTCCGTGTTGTTTTCGGGCAGAGTATCGCTTATACTATTATCAATGTCATTGCTTATTAAAAAAAAACTTTCTCACTCTCTTATTTTTCTCCTTCTCTCATTTATCTATTATTTATTATTTGTTTTTATCCCATAAACCAACAAAGTTGCAAAGTTACATTAAAGTTAGAGTGACTTTTCAACCACAAAGTCATCCGAGGCATTTCTTGAAACCATACCATAGCACTTGGGCAACAAAATTTAAACAATTAGTGGGGTCATTGATCCGTATAAAATGAAATGCGCAATGAATGGGGTTCCATGCTGAAGAGGTTGTGTATCCATTTGGTCATCCTAGTGCTTGTACATACAAAAAGCATAATACTTTTATTAGACACCAATTGAGTATATAGTGGTTTGTTGTGCTTACGATATACTTTGAGAAACCATTATCTCACACATAAAATATTGTTTTTATGCAAAAGCAAAAGTTTTAAAAACAAGATATATGATGAACACTTTTTATAAAACATCTTTCATATGTCGTTTTCGACTATGAAAATATTTGACTGCCTTTTTAATCATTCAATTCAATCTTTGAATTTCAAAACATCAACTTGCACTATCACATCTCAAATTCAATCTTTTAGTATTGTTGCATTTGCTCATCTTATTGGAAAGGCCAAAAGACAACCAATCAGTTAAAAACTTTTTACGTGCAGAATGGAAAAACTATGGACATGATAAAAGAAGCTACTCCATCTTTTCACTATCATAAAGAAAAAGAAAAAACATTTATCTCATTTTTAATCACTATTATAAACAAAAATTAACTACTTTGAAAGTTTAATCCTAAAATTTCTATGTATTATTTGTTGAATTTAATTAAAATATATTGACCGTGTAAAATATTTTATACACCGTCAATTAATTTCTTTTATACTATCAGTTAAACACAACATTCAATTTATTTAAAATAATTAACTTTTTATTTAATTTATTTTAAAATATAATATTTGAATAATTATGATGCACTTAAGTGTAAAAAAATTTAAATGCATAACAATTAAACTCTTATTTAATTTCTTCAATGCGAATTTTTCTATTAAATATCTAAAATGACAATTTAATAAATTTGATTTATAATAACATAATATTCAAAATATTAATTGAATTAATGGAGATATTTATGCGAAGTTGAAGTTGTAAAGGAAAGAGTTGGACAAATCTCTCTTGTTGAAATAAATGTGATTATATGATTATCTAACTTGGGTTTTAGGATTAGTCAAAAAAAAAAACTTGGGTTTTAGGATATTTGGAAGAAAATAAAATCTCATGTTAAAGATGACAATGAACAAAAGTTTGAGTAGGTATTATAAAACATGTATTTATATTTGCAGTTTGAAAAAATCTTCGTATCTGAGTCCATAATCGTGTGGACATTAACATTTATACTCGTACATGTATCCCATAGGTACCTAAGTACCCATACCCGTTTATCCGTATTTATAATAAAAAATTATTGATAACACTACGCTTCTCGCCACACTTTTTATGCAACATCTATAAATTATTGCCTAAGAAAAGATTAGGCAACGATTTTCGTGTGTTGCCATGACATTTCTTGCAACATGTCACAACTGTTCCCTAAAATATTTATGGGAACAATTTTCAAGCGTCAATATAATTTATCTTTGGTAATAAGTGTTAAATGTCTCCTTAAATAGTTAAGGGGACAATCTTATATTGTTGTATTATTTTTAATGAAAGGTACATTTATGCATAAAACATTCAACAACAAAATAAAAATTAAGCGCCAACTTCCCTCCAAACATCGTAATATCTTATGAAACCATTCTTCCAAATATTATAAATTTTATTTAATTTAATAATAAAAATATTTATTTTATGAGATTAATTAATAAGTAATTGTCCATTTCGTACATATTTAACATGAATACATTTATTTAAAAGTAATATTTCATTCAATAATTCACCTTCTAGTGTCTGCGATTTTAAGGGGGCTGGTAGCCGATTGCCCTATTTGTTTTTTAGGTGGTTGGGCCTCCCTTTAGTCCCCTCTTTCTAGGGTAGTGAGCTTGGTGTTTTGGATGAGCGTTTATGTTGATAGAGGGACATGCCCAACTTATCCTACAAAAAATCTTTAAAAAGTACAAATAGAAAGTGAATTGCAACATGTGTCATAGTCAACAAAAAATTAGAATTTGCTAATCTATCTGCACATGTATTTTTCTCTCTAAAAATGTGAGATATCTTGAATCTAAATTAACATATGGTGTGTAAAGTCTTCATTTCTTTAATTAAAATATGTCAAGAGACAACATTCACATTAAAAAATTACACTATGGTCAGCATTGAGTCTATTTCAAGTCAAAGAATTCTCTAATTTTTTATGCTAGCATATTCGATAACAAGCGTGATTTCATGCAATTCAGCTTTAGTTGAGAAAGCTCTCAAGAATGTTCATAAATTATCCCTAAACATGTCACAACAAGTTGATATTCCATAATTTACTCTTGAATCTCCATCAGTGTTGGACTTAATCCAATTATAAATACAAAATTAACTTGTATAATTCTAGGTGTGGAAGGCGGTCAAAATTTGATGTCAAGAATTTAATAATCTTAAGCTTCTAAATTGAAAAGTACATACGCCACTTAAAAGAAGTAGATGCCATATAGACCATTTTTGTAACATGAAGAATGTCTCTCTCAAAGTATATTTTACCATTTTAAAACCATATATCATTTCAAGTTGGTGGTGGATATTTTCCTATGACGACTGGTGGCAAACTGGTGCCCAAGATTCCTTATCTGCTCCTGATAGTTGGTGATGAAGGCACGGGGTAAACCCATATACCATCAGTGGGCGACGTCCCTGAAAGTGTCAGATAGAAGCTTAGCGGGAAATATTTTTAGAGGAGGCAAGAGGTGACAGTCATTATTGGGCGGTTCAAACTTTTCCACATTTCCTCCTTTTTCTGTTATTACCTGTACCCAGTGTTTTAAAAACCGGATCGAATCGGGTGGTCGGACCGGTCAGGCCGGGAATCGGGGGGGTCACCAGTTTGGTTTGATTGCTGGACCAGATATGCTATTGAACCAGTGAGAACCGGTAAAAACCGGAAAAAACCTGTGAACCGAAAGTTTTAGAAAACCGGTGGTTGAAATGCATACTCTTTATTTTTGCATAAAATGAAGCCGTTTTCATGATTTTTTTTATAAAAAAAAATAATTAGACTTTATTCAAACCTATTTTGAACAACTTTTCCCCTGTTTGCAATTAGACTTGGGTTTAAAATTTATTTAAATTTATATTTTGTATTATTTTGTTGTGAGTGATGATTAAATTTAGAATTTGAATGTAAAAAATAAACATGTGCAATTATGATATTTTAAAATTGTAAAATTTTGTTGGTGTTGTAATATTTTTTAGAAACTAAGTCATCCGGTTCGACCGATTTAATAAATATATTGTATTGCAATAGGGACCAGTTTATTCAACCAAATTATCCGGTTTAATTCGATTTAGTCATGCGGTTCGACCAGTGACCCAGTGGTTCAACCAATGACCAGTGACACAGTACCTACACCAGTTTGATGACCGGTCCAATTTTTAAAACACTGTTTGTACATATAGGTACAACTTTTTCTTCCCTTTTATAGCGTAGCCTATTTTCAAGAGTTCTAATGGTCATTCAATCTGTAACGTGCGTAACCGCCTAGTTAGTTACCGAGTTAAATTCTCTAACGGTTTGATGACTTTTGGATATTGTAACGGTTATTGTGTTTATTGGATGTGACTTTCCAAAATTCGAGATGAGAAGTCTATCGCAACTTTTCGACTCGCCCTGATCTAGGTGAATAAAATTTCGAGATGAACATAATTTAATATTATTCCAGCATAATTAAATGAGTTAATTAATATTTATAAAACATTTGATAACACAATGCTAGTTAAAATTCTCGATTTTGATATATATATATATATATATATATATATATATATATATATATATATATATATATATATATATATATATATATATATATATATATATATATATATGCTAACGTAGATCCATTTTGTTTTTATGAATGTATATTTTAGCAAATTTTGACTAAAAAATAGTTAAATGCACCTTAAGATGCATGTTGCTAAAACACACCTTCATTAAAAAAAAACTGGGTATATTATAGCAAATTCATATGTGATTTGGTATAATAGACCCACTTAATTTTATAAATGTTTGTTTTAACCAATTTTAATCAAAAAATAGTTAAATACCCTCTAAGATGCATGTTGCTAAAAGAGACCTTCATAAAAGTAAATGGGTCTATTGTAGGGGTGGCAAACGGGCATGTGCGCCCTGTAAAAGCCCGCAAAAATGGGGAGGGCAAACATAGTTAAGGGTGCGGGCCTAAAATTTTGGTCCACCCCGCAAAAAAGATTGTGCAGGGCGGGCTAAACCCGCAGGCATAGGATCAGATGACAACAATGTGTCAAAGTTTAATTTGACACCGGCCTATTTTTTAGGAAAAATAGGATATATATATATATATATATATATATATATATATATATATATATATATATATATATATATATATATATACATTTTTATTTTTATTTCATTTCATATGATTGTTTGATCCATTCTTTGAATGGTTGAGATTTGATGTCAAATTAAAATTTTACACAATGGTGTTATTTGATCATATATATATATATATATATATATATATATATATATATATATATATATATATATATATTCATTCTTTTTAACGGTTGAGACTTGGTGTCAAATCAAACTTTGATACTACGGTGTCATAAAAAGTTGCCATTTTACTCCTCGATTTTGAATGCACAGAGGGATAAATTATACAACACCTGTGTTCGAATCCTTGCAACAACAATTTAGTTTTTCATTGAAAACATGTACTTTTCCTACCGACTTTAAAATTACTTGAGGCTATATATATATATATATATATATATATATATATATATATATATATATATATATATATATATGTATGTATGTATATTCTTGTTAAATAAGTTATATATCCTTGTAAAAGGATTATATATCTTCTAAACATAATTATAAAGGTTAGTTTATTAAAACAAGAGAATAATGATAGATGACAAAAACTCTAACTTTTGCCTTTAGGCATAAGAGTAGGTATGGTTTTCAAGGAAAAGGAAGGAGAATGGAGGAAAGTCTAGCACAGCTATGGAAGAAGGAGAGGGACGAAAAGATGGGACGTGGCAGGTGGAGAGAAAGGAAAGAGGAAGATGAAGGAAGGGGAGACCAATACGTATTACTTTGTAACTGAGTTCAGAGAAAATTGGAAGGCAAATGATCTTTATTTTGAGTTCAAGGATCTAGGGGATATCGATGAAGTTGTAATACCACCAAGAAGAGATAAAAGAGGTAGAAGGTACAGTTTTATTCGTTTTATCAATGTGAAGGATGAAAATCTTTTGTCCATCAAGCTGGATAGTATTGTTTTGGATGGGAGAAAGATCTTCGCTAATCTACCAAGGTTTAGAAGAGTTAACAAGGAGGAATCAAGGCCAATCTAGAAGGAAGGTGGGAAGGAAAAGGAAGTAGATTCGGGTTAGGGGGAAGGGTGTTTAAGGATAAACACTTTGACTATAGAAGGACAAATAGATCTTACGTAGATGTCCTTAACAATAGGCATGATCTTATTAGAAAGTCAGGGGATGGTGATTTCAGCAAGACGATATATTTCACTCCAGACTTTGAAGAAGTCAAGCGCTACAGAAAGGCTTTCACAGGAGTAGTGAAAAGTACAGAGGCAGGAGTGGATCTCAAAAAAAAGTTCTTGGAAGACGGTTTATTTTCTATCAGATTTACACCGCTGGGACCTAATTTATGTTTGCTGGAAGATCTGGTTGGAGGCGACGTAGAAGCATTCATAGAGGAAAGGAGGGATTGGTGGGAACAATGGTTCATTAGCATTAAATCTTGGAAACCGTCGGATGTGGATTATGAGAGGATAGTGTGGTTGAAAATAACCGGAATACCTTGCCATGCATATGGGTTCTTTAGCAAAAATAATAAGTTGTTACATTAAGTGTGATGAAGAAATGACGGTTAGGTCTAGGATGGATGAGGCAAGGATTTGTTTAAGAACTGAGGGGTAGGAGACGATGAATATTAAGGTAAAAGATATAATTGACGGTTTTACGTTCATGGTTAACATTGTAGAAGATTCAATTAATGTCAGAACGGTGGTCCAAGGTAGAAGAGGCTGGGAAGAAAACTTTTCAGAATCTTATGCCCCCACGGAGGAGGAAGATTTCAAAGCGGAGGGCTGGCGAAGAAAAGAGGTAGGCAGTTCTTAGATGACCAGGATGAGACAGGCGGTGGAGATGGGACTGAAGATCAGGAGCAAGTTGAAAAAGGCTCTGCTAGTGGTAATATACATAGAAAAATAAGGAGTATAAGATCAAGGAGAAAAAGGTGATTATTGACCTACATGAAGAAGAAGACGTATCGACTGATGAGGTTCTAAAGTAAAGAGCATTTAATGTTTCAAAAGTTGGAGGTGACAGCATAGACATAAGTTTTGTGGGGGAAATAGAAGTTTATTCGACGGTTAATAATGTTGAGAATAGTGGGCCAAGTGGTTTTTTTGGGCAAGAAAATGTGTTGGGCCTTACGAGAGAGATTGGGCCGGGTGAGAACTATGGGCATTTATATTTTGATCAGGCCTGTAGGAATGCTTGCCCAAATATCCAGAAGAAGAAAAACAAAAATATGAGTTGTCCATCTAAGCTGAAGAAAAGGAAAAAGAAACCCCTTGGAGACTTGGGGAAACACGTGAAAATTTCCTCCTCTTACTATGCGTGCATAGCTCCAAGATCAGAACACCACGGCGAAGCGAAGAAGAAGACTGGGAAGAACATGGAGATTACGGCAGCTTCAGAAGATTATATCTCCAATGGTGAGTCCTCTTCAAACTCCTCCATTATTGATTCTGATATTTTCTGTTATAATATGAGGGTAATGAATGGTTCGGAGATGGGAAAGAGGATTTGGAGCTCTATCGAAGCTCTTGGGGTGGTGAGTGGTAGAGAGGTAATCTTAAATGAAAGGAAGATACAGGAGATGGAATAGAGAGATAAGGAGGGTATGTTGTCAAAGAAGGGAATTTTAATGAGTTCATCATGAATTTATTATCCTACAACATTAGGGGTGGGGGAATCTCTTCCAAAAGGAGGAGAATGAGTTACTTGATCCAATCCAATAAAATAGACGTTTGTTTCATTCAAGAGACAAAAATTTCTGATTTCAATGATATGTTAGCTGGTGCTTTTTGTAGGATCAAGCGCTTACCACTGTGCTAAAAGCAATTGTTGTTAGTGAGGGCGCAACTTTATTTACTTATAGTATGAGCCCTCAGGGGCTGCACCTAAAGCAAGGTTTGTAAGCTCTCTCTAGGCGCCATGGGTTGGGATGTTAAGCCCATTCGAATCCCTAAGGGTGACGCTGGATTTTTTTTATCCAACAATCTCCCCCCCCCCCCCCCCGCCCAGTGTCAGCCGGGGGGATTCGAACCCATGACCATGCTCTGATACCACTTGTAGGATCAAGCACTTAACACTACGCTAAAAGCAATTGCTGTTAGTGAGGGCTCAACTTTATTTCCTTATAGTATGAGCCCTCAGGGGCTGTACCTAAAGCGAGGTTTGTAAGCTCTCTCTAGGCGCCATGGGTTGGGATGTTAAGCCCATTCGAATCCCTAAGGGTGACACTAGATTTATTTATCCAACACTTTTTGGGGGAATAAGGAAGTTGAATGGACTGCTTGTAATTCTATAAGAGCTGCTGGTGGTATGGTTATCTTGTGGAGGAAAGGAGCTTTAAATTTTAGTTATAGTTTTGTTGGCAAAGGCTTTGTTAGGATAATTATAATTTGGAAGGGAGTTGTTTATAATTTTGTCAATGTGTACGCGCTTTGCAATAGGGCGGACAAAATTTTGCTTTGGAATTCGTTGATTTTGAAGAAGAATTCTAGAAATCAAGAGGAGAGGTGTGTGGAGGGAGACTTCAATGAAGTTATTAGAAGAGAAGAGAGAATAGGTGAATCCTTATGATAAAGGTATGGAAGAATTCCGTGGTTTTATGGAGCAAATGGAGTTGATTGATGTCAATTGTGTGGGAGGGAAGTTTACGTGGTTTAAAGATAACGGGAAGGCGATGAGTAGATTAGATAGATTTTTACTTTCGAAAAATCTAATTGAAGAATGGGAGGTGCTTGATCAAAGAATTGAGAAGAGAGATATATCGGATCACACTCCGATTCGGTTGAATGTAGGGAGGGTCGATTGGGGTCCAAAACCTTTTAGGTTTAACAATTCTTGGTTCAAACATGATGATTTAAAGGAATTCGTAGAGGTTGAATGGAGGAAGATGTCCTTTAAGGGGAGGGGAGATTTTGTTCTATATGAGAAACTTAAAGGCTTGAAGGAGAAGTTGCGGGTATAGAATAAAGAAGTGTTGGTTGGTTAGATTTGAAATCGGAGGAGGAAATGGATAAAATAAATGAGCTTGATAAGTTGTTAGTGGATAGAAAGCATGCTTAGGCTTAAGTCTCGTAAGCTTTGGTTGAAAGAGGGGAATAGAAACTCTGGATTTTTCCATAATTCTATAAAGGAAAGGAAAAGACGTAATGCCATTCGTCTTTGGAAGGAAATGAGGGTAGAGTAGAAGGAGTTGAGAACATAAAAGAAGAAGTGAAAAGCTATTTTCATAATTTCTTTAAGGAAGATGATTGTATGAGACTGGTGCCGGAGGGTCTAGCATTTGAAAGATTGAGCGAAGGTGATGTTTTGTGGTTGGAGAGAAAGTTTATGGAAGAAGAGATTAAAGAAGCCATTTGGTCTTGTGATGGAAACAAAAGTCCCGGTCCGGATGGATTCTCTATGGAATTCTTCAAATTAAATTGGGAAGTGATCAAGAGTGATGTTATTGGTTTTGTGATGGACTTTCATGAGAAGGCAAAACTAATAAAAGCTTGCACGGCGTCCTTCATTACTCTTATACCCAAAGTGAAACAACCTCAAGTTTTGAATGAATACCGGCCTATATGCTTAGTGGGAAGTTTGTACAAGATCTTAGCTAAGTTATTAGCGGCTAGATTAAGATGTGTGGTTGAAAAATTAGTCTCCACAAATCAAACGGTATTCATACCGGGAAGAAACATATCGGATGGAGTTCTTGTTTTGAATGAGGTGCTCGATTTAGCTAAGAGAAATAAAAGGAGTTGTTTGGTGTTGAAGGTGGATTTCGAGAAGGCGTGTGATAGGATTAGTTGGAATTTCATTCAATATGTTTTAAAAAGAATGGGGTTTGGTGATCGTTGGATGAGATGGATGGAGGGAAGTATCTTCACAAACATGATGTCCGTTCTAATCAAGGGTAGCATAACAAAGGGTTTCAAAGTTGAGAAAGGTCTTCGCCAAAGGGATCCGTTGTCTCCTTTTATATTTGTGTTAGTTATGGAGGTTCTCACGACCTTAATGAGGAAATCTAAAGAAAGAGGTGAATTTCGTGGTTTTAAGATTAATGGTGATAAGGAGGTGGATATGTTACAATTCGCGGATGATACAATTATTATAGCCGAGGGTGACACCGTAAATTTGTGGAGCTTGAAAGCCATGTTAAGAGGTTTTGAATTGATGTCCAGTTCTCGAATAAACTTTCATAAAAGCAATTTATACGGGCTTAATGTGGGTGATTGGTTCATGGAAGCCGCCTCTTCCTTCTTATCGTGTAATGTGAGAACTTTGCCATTCAAATTCCTTGGTGTTAGAGTGGGAGGGAATCCTAGGAGGCTTTCTATGTGGAAAGATCTCCTTTTGATGGTGAGAAAAAGATTTTCCGTTTGGAGAGGCTTGCATCTTAGTATGGCGGGTAGAGTGGTGTTGATTAACTCGGTTCTTAGTTCTATTTTGATTTATTCGCAATCCTTTTACAAGGCACCAAAGAAGGTGTTGAATGAGATACGATCGATTCAAAGCAACTTTCTTTGGAGTGGAGGTGACCTTAGAAAGTCGATTCATTGGGTATCTTGGGACACAATGTGTTAATCGAAAGATGAAGGAGGTCGGGGGTTAAAAACGTTGAAATAATGAATGCGACCTTACTTAGTAAGTGGAAGTGGAGAATTCTTGTAACACCCCATGATTTCAGTTTATTAATTTAATTAAGATTTAAATTAAATAATTGGAATTTAGTATTTTAATCGGAAAATGATGGAATAAAGGCTATTGGGCTTATGGTGTGATGTTAGTAAAAGAGGGGTGCTATATTGGTTAGGCCTTTTACTAAGTTGTGATATTTTATTTTATTTTATTTTCATAAAATAAGAAAGAAAGGAACCATTTGGGGAGAAAGGAAGAACACGTGAAAAGAGCAAGAGAAGAGAAAGAGGCAAAAACGTGAAACCGGAAGGAGAGCATTCAAGAGATTCATCGAGGTAAGGGGGGACTCTTCCTTTTAGTATCTCTTATGTGGTCTTAGGTGATAGGTAGATTGATGTATGGTTGGTTCAATTAGATATTGGGATTGTTAGGTTAGGGTGTTATAATTGGATTGAATTGATGATAATTTTGTGAATTAATTGGTTAATAATGAGTTTGGATGATGTTTTATGGTGTATAATTGAATGTATGATGATTATATGACAATATGTGATGTCTGGATTCATTTTTGGGTGAAAAGAGAGTGAAATCGCAGGGTCTGTCGCAGACTTGGGGTTTGCTGAAATCGCAGGTCCGCTGAGCGGAGGGGGGTCCGCTGAGCGGAGGTCCCAACGTAGTTCGCTTCTGTTTGACGTTGCTTGAGGTCCGCTGAGTGGGGGTTGGAAGGGTTTCGCTTCTGCCTTGCTCCGCTGAGCGAACCTTGCTGTGTGTAAATTTTTCCAAACTTCAAAATAACGTATCTTTTGATCTGTGAATCATTTCTTAGTGCCGTTTTGGGCGTTATGCAAGTAATTAAGTGTTTTATAAGAAGGATAATGAATATTGGTAATAGCCGACTTTATTTACTTAAAAACTAGATTTAATTACTTGATGAGAATTGAACATTGTGTGCATATGAGATAGGTGTGACAATGTGTTTGATGTGATGATGAATTGGTTGTGATTTGTTATTATGATTGTGATGGATGCATGACTATTTGAATGATGTTGAAAACATGTACATACTTATTCGGTGATGTGGTGTTGAGATGAGTTGTTCATCGTGATTCGATGTGTTTTAAGTATGGTATATGTGTTTCATTCATTCATATGCATTGATGTTGGATCCCGGTGATGGTTGGATCGTTGGTGGACATATTTCCCATTGTGTGGAAATTGTGTCGGTGGGCCGTATCTCGATGAGGCGTAGATCGGTTAGGTGGATTGATTCCACGGTTATTTGGTATCACATGCATAGTGTCAGTTGTGTCATATGCATTTTGTCATAATATGATTGTATGGATTTCGGTAGTGTGTGTTGCAATCTATTATTGTGTGAATTAATAATGGATGTGAATCTGAATATGTATAATTGGGTGAACGGTATATTATGATGCTTGTTGCTTATGAATTGCATAATATTTACTAATTGAGAATGAGACTCACCCTTACATGTTGTCATTTTCAGATTGAAGAATAGCGGCATTAGTGCTTGGTGAGGATGACTCATAGAGTTTATCCGTTTATGGTTGGTCGTGTCGGTCATGCTCTGATCTGTAACACTGGGGAACGATAGTTATAGAGTTTTTATGAAATTATCCATTTTATTTGGCGTTGAATTATGATTTCATTTGGTTGTATTTGATGATGTTTAGTATTCCGCTGTGTTAAACATGATTGTGTTTTGGTGAATCGTTTCCTAATAAAGCATGACTTTGACCTTAGTTGATATAATTATTTTAAATAATTGTGGCACCCTTGTGCATATGTTTTTACTCTGATTAATTATTAAATTTTCTGCGGGGTTTAGAAGGGTGTTACAATAGTGGTATCAGAGCATAGTCGGTCGTTTGAGTCAGAGTCTTAGTGTCAGTTAATCCCTCGTATGCGAATAGTGTAAGGTTGACACTATCGATACATCTTGTTCTAATGAATATTGTTTGATATTTAGCAGAACAATGCCCGGAAGAGGAGGAAGAAACGACGATGCAATTGGTGAGGCTCTGGGCATGATTGCTGGGGTACTGGGAGGGAATGTCAATGCAGCTGGTATTGGTGCTGACAGGCAGCTGAACAGTTTCCAGCGGAACAATCCTCCGTTGTTCAAGGGCACACATGATCCTGAAGGTGCTCAGAAATGGCTTAAGGAGATCGAGAGGATTTTCAGAGTCATCGATTGTGCTGAGAACCTGAAAGTGAGGTATGGTACTCATACGTTGTCCGAAGAAGCTGATGACTGGTGGATGGCTACCAGGGCTGAATTGGATGTTGATGGTGTAGCTGTTTCCTGGGCTGTGTTCAAGAGAGAGTTTCTGAGGAGGTATTTTCCTGAAGACGTTTGAGGCAGGAAAGAGATTGAATTTTTGGAGCTGACTCAGGGTAATATGACGGTACCAGAGTATGCTTCGAAATTTGTCGAGTTGGCGAAGTACTACGTTCACTAAATCAATGACGAGGCTAGTGAATTCTCAAAGTGCATCAAGTTCGAGAATGGTCTTCGTGATGAGATCAAGCAAGGGATCAGGTACCAGAGAATTCGGCGATTTGTCGATTTGGTGGACTGTAGTAGGATCTTCGAGGAGGATAACCTTAAGCTGAAGTCATCTCACTCTCGCGAGTTGGTTGACAAGAAAGGTAAGAAGCCTCTGGATAGAGGTAAGCCATATGGTAGAGGAAATCCTAGAGCTCGGGATTGGAAGAGGCCTAGTGGGGGAGATTCTGGTGCTCCCATTAGGTGCTACAATTGTGGAGAGACTGGGCATAGAAGGAATGAGTGCAAGGGTGGAGAGAAGAAATGCTTCAAGTGTGGTAAGGCGGGTCATATTGTTTCAGATTGTAGGATGAAGATTGTGACTTGCTACAATTGCGGCGAAGAGGGTCACATCAGTCCGCACTGCACTAAACCGAAGAAGGATCAGGTTGGTGGAAAAGTCTTTGCTTTGTCTGGGTCAGAGACTACTCCAGAAGATCGTCTAATTAAAGGTACGTGTTTTATCCATGACACACCTTTAGTTGCTATTATAGATACTGGAGCGACTCATTCGTTCATTTCATTGGATTGTGCTAAACGATTAGGATTAGAAATATCTGTTATTCATGGAAGCATGGTTATTGACACTCCTGCGTCGGGTTCAGTAACTACTTCTTGTGCTTGTTTGAACTGTCCTGTTGACATATTTGGTAGAAAGTTGGGAATGGATTTAGTATGCCTTCCTCTTGAAGGACTTGACGTCATTTTAGGGATGAACTGGTTGCAATTTAACCGAGTTCATATCAATTGTTTTACGAAGACGGTTATCTTTCCTGAAGAGGTTAGTGTTGAGGATTTGACTATGTCAGTCAAACAGATGAACTTAGCTGTCAATGATGGAGCAGTGGTATTTATGTTGTGTTCTTCGAAGGAGGTGACAGGGGGCGATAATACTGGTGAGCTACGGGTAGTGAATGAGTATCCGGAAGTGTTTCCAGAAGATGTTAGTGAGTTGCCACCTGAAAGAGAAGTGGAGTTCGCTATAGAATTGATTCCTGGAACTAGTCCTGTGTCGATGGCACCGTATCGCATGTCGGCATCAGAATTGGCTGAGCTGAAGAAACAGTTAGAAGAATTGTTGGAGAAGAAGTTTATTCGTCCTAGTGTGTCACCGTGGGGTGCGCCGATACTGTTGGTTAAGAAGAAAGAAGGTTCAATGAGGCTATGTGTTGATTATAGACAACTGAATAAGGTGACAATCAAAAATCGATATCCTTTGCCGAGGATTGACGACTTGATGGACCAGTTGGTTGGAGCTTGTGTGTTTAGCAAGATTGATTTGAGGTCTGGATATCACCAAATTCGTGTGAAGGCAGAAGATATTCAGAAAACGGCATTCCGAACGAGGTATGGACACTATGAATATTCTGTTATGCCATTTGGTGTTACTAATGCACCTGGTGTTTTCATGGAGTATATGAACAGGATATTTCACCCGTATCTTGACAAGTTCGTAGTAGTGTTCATTGACGACATTCTAATTTACTCGAAGAGTGATGAAGAACATGCAGAGCATCTAAGAGTGGTATTGGAGTTATTGAAGGAGAAGAAACTGTATGCGAAATTGTCTAAATGTGAATTCTGGTTGGAGGAAGTAAGTTTTCTTGGCCACGTAATTTCGAAGAACGGTATCGCAGTGGATCCTATGAAGGTAGAAGCAGTATCTCAGTGGGAGACGCTGAAGAATGCTTCAGAGATTCGTAGTTTTCTTGGTCTGGCAGGTTACTATAGAAAGTTCATCGAAGGATTTTCGAAGTTGGCATTACCAATGACTAAGTTAACAAGAAAAGGACAAGTATTTGTATGGGATTCAGAATGCAAAAAAGGTTTTCAAGAGTTGAAGAAGAGGTTGACGAGTGCTCCGATCTTAATTTTGCCTAATCCAGCGAAGTCTTTTAATGTGTACTGTGATGCTTCACTGATGGGTTTAGGTGGTGTTTTGATGCAAGATAAGCAGGTAGTGGCCTATGCTTCAAGACAGTTGAAAATTCATGAGAAGAATTATCCGACTCATGATTTGGAATTGGCGGCTGTGGTGTTTGTGTTGAAGTTGTGGAGACATTATCTCTATGGTTCTCGATTTGAGGTATTCAGCGATCATAAGAGTCTGAAGTATCTCTTCGATCAGAAAGAGCTCAATATGAGACAGAGAAGATGGTTAGAATTTTTGAAGGACTATGATTTCGGTTTGAATTACCATCCTGGTAAAGCAAATGTTGTTGCTAATGCATTGATCAGGAAATCATTGCATATGTCTATGCTAATGGTGCGAGAATTGGATTTAATTGAGCAATTCCGAGATTTGAGTTTAGTATGCGAAAGTACTTCTAATAGCGTTAAGTTGGGGATGTTAAAGTTAACTAATAATATCCTTGAAGAAATTAGAAACGGACAGAAATTTGACGTTGGATTGGTAGATAAGTTGACATTGATTAACCAAGGTCGAGGAGCTGAATTCCGAATTGACGAGAATGGTGTTATAAGGTTTGGAGACTGAGTGTGTGTACCCGATGTTGCTGAGATCAGAAAGAGTATTCTGGAAGAAGGACACCGGAGTGGATTGAGCATTCATCCTGGTGCTACCAAGATGTATCATGATTTGAAGAAGTTATTTTGGTGGCCTGGAATGAAGAAGGAAATTGCTGAGTTTGTTTATGCTTGCTTAATTTGTCAGAAGTCGAAAATTGAACATCAGAAACCGTCTGGATTGATGGAACCGTTGTTTGTTCCCGATTGGAAGTGGGATGGAATTTCTATGGACTTTGTATCTGGTTTACCTAGAACGAGCAAGAATTGTGATTCTATCTGGGTTATTGTAGATCGGTTGACGAAATCTGCTCACTTTATTCCAATAAGAATGGATTATTCGATGGAGAAGTTGGCTCAGTTGTATGTTGAGAAGATAGTGAGTTTGCATGGTGTTTCGGCTAGTATTGTGTCGGATAGAGATCCGAGATTTACTTCTAAGTTCTGGACAGGATTGCAGGAAGCCTTAGGTACTAAGTTGAGGTTGAGTTCTGCTTATCATCCGCAGACAGATGGACAGACGGAGAGAACGATTCAATCGTTAGAGGATTTGTTACGAGCTTGTGTATTAGAAAAAGGTGGTGCTTGGGATAGTTATTTACCTTTGGTTGAGTTTACCTACAACAATAGTTATCATTCGAGTATTGGTATGGCTCCGTTTGAAGCATTGTATGGTGGGAGATGTAGAACACCTTTGTGTTGGTACGGATCTGGAGAAAATACGGTGGTTGGACCGGAGATTGTGCAACAAACTACAGAAAAGATCAAGATGATTCAGGAAAAGATGAGAGCTTCTCAGAGTCGTCAGAAGAGTTACCATGACAAAAGAAGGAAGGATATTGAATTTAAGGAAGGAGATCATGTATTCATGCGAGTTACTCCGATGACTGGTATTGGGAGAGCCTTGAAGTCGAAGAAGTTAACTCCGCGTTTCATTGGTCCATTTCAGATTACTAAGAAGATTGGAAAGGTTGCTTATCAGGTTGCTTTACCGCCTGCACTCGCTAATTTGCATGATGTGTTTCACGTATCTCAGTTGAGGAAATACATTGCGGATCCGTCTCATGAGATTCAAGTAGATGATATACAGGTGCGAGATAATCTGACTGTAGAGACGTTACCTATGAGGATTGAAGATCGTAAAGTGAAGCAGTTACGAGGTAAAGATATAGCAACAGTGAAAGTGGTTTGGGGAGGACCAGCCGGTGGAAATGTTACATGGGAGTTAGAGAGCCAGATGAAGGACTCTTACCCGGAACTTTTCGTCTAAGGTATGTTTTCGAGGACGAAAACTCTTTTAGTGGGGGAGAGTTGTAACACCCCATGATTTCAGTTTATTAATTTAATTAAGATTTAAATTAAATAATTGGAATTTAGTATTTTAATCGGAAAATGATGGAATAAAGGCTATTGGGCTTATGGTGTGATGTTAGTAAAAGAGGGGTGCTATATTGGTTAGGCCTTTTACTAAGTTGTGATATTTTATTTTATTTTATTTTCATAAAATAAGAAAGAAAGGAACCAGTTGGGGAGAAAGGAAGAACACGTGAAAAGAGCAAGAGAAGAGAAAGAGGCAAGAACGTGAAACCGGAAGGAGAGCATTCAAGAGATTCATCGAGGTAAGGGGGGACTCTTCCTTTTAGTATCTCTTATGTGGTCTTAGGTGATAGGTAGATTGATGTATGGTTGGTTCAATTAGATATTGGGATTGTTAGGTTAGGGTGTTATAATTGGATTGAATTGATGATAATTGTGTGAATTAATTGGTTAATAATGAGTTTGAATGATGTTTTATGGTGTATAATTGAATGTATGATGATTATATGCCTGTATGTGATGTCTGGATTCGTTTTTGGGTGAAAAGAGAGTGAAATCGCAGGGTCTGTCGCAGACTTGGGGTTTGCTGAAATCGCAGGTCCGCTGAGCGGGGGGGGGGGGGGGGGGGGGGGGGGGGGGGTCCGCTGAGCGGAGGTCCCAACGTAGTTCGCTTCTGTTTGACGTCGCTTGAGGTCCGCTGAGCGGGGGTTGGAAGGGTTTCGCTTCTGCCTTGCTCCGCTGAGCGAACCTTGCTGTGTGTAAATTTTTCCAAACTTCAAAATAACGTATCTTTTGATCCGTGAATCATTTCTTAGTGCCGTTTTGGGCGTTGTGCAAGTAATTAAGTGTTTTATAAGATGGATAATGAATATTGGTAATAGCCGACTTTATTTCCTTAAAAACTAGATTTAATTACTTGATGAGAATTGAACATTGTGTGCATATGAGATAGGTGTGACAATGTGTTTGATGTGATGATGAATTGGTTGTGATTTGTTATTATGATTGTGATGGATGCATGACTATTTGAATGATGTTGAAAATATGAACATACTTATTCGGTGATGTGGTGTTGAGATGAGTTGTTCATCGTGATTCGGTGTGTTTTAAGTATGTTATATGTGTTTCATTCATTCATATGCATTGATGTTGGATCCCGGTGATGGTTGGATCGTTGGTGGACATATTTCCCATTGTGTGGAAATTGTGTCGGTGGGCCGTATCTCGATGAGGCGTAGATCGGTTAGGTGGATTGATTTCACGGTTATTTGGTACCACATGCATAGTGTCAGTTGTGTCATATGCATTTTGTCATAATATGATTGTATGGATTTCGGTAGTGTGTGTTGCAATCTATTATTGTGTGAATTAATAATGGATGTGAATATGAATATGTATAATTGGGTGAACGGTATATTATGATGCTTGTTGCTTATGAATTGCATAATATTTACTAATTGAGAATGAGACTCACCCTTACATGTTGTCATTTTCAGATTGAAGAATAGCGGCATTAGTGCTTGGTGAGGATGACTCATAGAGTTTATCCGTTTATGTTGGGTCGTGTCGGTCATGCTCTGATCTGTAACACTGGGGAACGATAGTTATAGAGTTTTTATGAAATTATCCATTTTATTTGGCGTTGAATTATGATTTCATTTGGTTGTATTTGATGATGTTTAGTATTCCACTGTGTTAAACATGATTGTGTTTTGGTGAATCGTTTCCTAATAAAGCATGACTTTGACCTTAGTTGATATAATTATTTTAAATAATTGTGGCACCCTTGTGCATATGTTTTTACTCTGATTAATTATTAAATTTTCTGCGGGGTTTAGAAGGGTGTTACAATTCTCACGGATATGGAGGCGGTATGGCGTGACATTCTAGAGGCTAGATACGACAATACGAAGTTGAAAGTCTTGATTGGTGATGTGTCGGTTGTGGAAAAGACGGATTCCATTTGGTGGAGAGATATCCTTTTATTGGATAATTATGAAAATCTAAATTCCAATCATTTTACCGTTGCAATTACATTTAAGATTGGGAATGGAGTTGATATTCCCTTATGGTACGCGAATTGGACGGGTTCGCAAACATTGATGGAAGCTTTTCCTGAGTTATTTATTAAGGCTCAAAATTATTTGGTGGTTGTTAATGACGAAGGTTATTTCGAAGGTGACAGCTGGATTTGGGAACCGAAAAAACTGTTTGAAGACGGCAGCATTATGGAGGAAGAGCATCCGCTGGTCCATTTGTGGCAGGAGCTGGCAGCGGTTCTGCTACAGCATTTTCTGCAGAAAAACCGCGAGGACAGTTTTGAATGGAGCCTTACAACGGACGGAGAATTCACGGTTAAATCGTGCTACGACCGTTTTAAAATTAATCTCTCGGGTCCGCCTCTTTGTAACAACTTGTTGATGGCCATTAAGCATCTTTGGAAAATTATGGTACCTTCGAAAATTTTGTTTTTTGGTTGGAGGTTTATCCTTAATAGAATTGCTACCAAAGATCAATTAGTGAAAATAAGTATTATGGTGGAGGGTGTTGATTCTCTTTGTGTTCTTTGCCAAAAGGAAGAGGAATCTTTAGTGCATTTGTTTTCTACTTGCGACGTTACTTCCCGTATTTGGAGTAGAGTTTGGGTGTGGATTGGTCCTAATATGGAGTTGACGATTGATGAATTTGTGGATTATTTCCATAATTGTGCAAAGATTAAGAGCTTGACCAAGAGACATATCGGGGCGGTTATTTGGCTTGCAACGGTTTGGAGTTTATGCATGGATCAATCGCAATGGGGTAATCTTCAAAGATGAATCTTTTAGTTTCACCGAATGCATGACGAAGATTGTTTCCACCTCTTGGAAATAGATGTGTTCTTTTTATAACCGAGTAATCCATTGTAATTTTTATTTTTGGAATATCCTACCGCTCTTGTGTTTTGAGATGTAGGAGCTTTCCGTTTGTTTTGCGGGCGGAGTATCCCTTATACTCCCTTTAATTCCATTGCTTATTAAAAAAAAATATACATGACAAAAGTCTCCTTCAAAATTTAACACTCATGTCGTTTTAACACACCCGATTAATTTTGGTAGCACACTAAACAACTAGTACTAGAATTTGACGTCACCCTCCAATATAAATATGAGTCTTGTATGTTATGCGAATTCATTCATTTTTGTGTGAAGAGACAATTTCAGGTAGTTGGATCAGCAAAACAAGAACATGGAGAACCAAAAAACAGAAACTTGGATTGAAAAAGCAAAACCATTCATAGCTGTTTTGTCATTGCAATTAGGATATGCAGTTATGGATGTTTTATCAAAAGCTGCATTGAATAAAGGAATGAGCAACTATGTTTTTGTTGTCTATCGTCATGCTGTTGCATTTATTGTCATTACCCCTTTTGCACTCTATTTTGAAAAGTATATTTCTTTCTCCTTATCTCTTTGTATTTACAGTCCCTTTGACTAAAAAAAATATTGAAAAAAACTTTTTAAATTAATTACTCTAACAAATTTATAACTTTCTTTTTTGATAAATTTATTTTCATTAAATAAACAAACATTTTTCTATAAATTAATATCTAAAATTTTTCTAGGCAAGATTTTTTTTTTTATATATTCTCTATTATTTTGTAATTAGGCTATAATTGTATTGTTTTTATTTTTATATAACAGGAAAGTGAGACCGAAAATGACAATTTCAATCTTCATCAAGATAATGGCGCTCAGCTTGCTAGAGTAATAATTTAACTACATCAATTTATTTAAGTATGCTGCCTTATCGATTAATTAAACACATTTTTAATGTTAATTTGTGTATGACAGGCCAGTTATTGATCAAAATTTGTATTTTTTGGGAATGAAATACACAACAGCAACTTTTGCAGCTGCCATGAGCAATATGCTTCCTGCTATTACTTTTATATTGGCTACCATTCTTAGGTAATTCTTTGAATTTATACAATATGCATTGTACATTAATTATTCTACACTAAAAACCAATAT
The DNA here is from genome assembly GCF_029867415.1 of Vicia villosa. NCBI lineage: Eukaryota > Viridiplantae > Streptophyta > Magnoliopsida > Fabales > Fabaceae > Vicia > Vicia villosa. Next base: position 159,733,388 of record NC_081180.1, read on the forward strand.
TATTTTACCATATATGTAATTTTCATAAGTGTATTTTAAAATAGGTGTAAGTTTTACAAAATTAAAAATAAAATAAAAAAGTAGAGAGATAAAATAGTAACCATACACAATGTCACCTGTAGAGGTAGCAAAACGGAATAACTTATCGAATTAGACAGTTTTTCTCCATTTTTTTTCATTGGAAGGATCGAGGTTTTAAACTCACACTCTTTAATATGTCTGTTTTACTTATCTTATTTTTTGGCATGCTTTTGTCAACGCAGACATTAATATAAATTTTATAAATTTTAGATTTTAGAAGTGCAGCGACCTAAGACCTGTTTTGTCCTATTTTTTTTCGGACAGAGACAAAATCCTAGATCTGTTTTGTCCTATATTCGTCTCATTCTATTTTGATTGTAGACTAGAACGGACATGTTCATTTATCATCTCTAATATCATGTCTATATTTGTGCTCAGGCTTGAGAAGATAAAGATAAAATGTATACGAAGTCAGGCAAAGATTTTGGGTACCATAGCAACTGTTGCGGGTGCCATGACAATGACATTAGTTAAAGGCCCAATACTTTTAGAGGCATTCGGAAGCAATAGCCACACTCATCAAACTGTTGCTATAACTAGTCAACATACAATAGCTGGAGGAGTGCTGATCACAATAGGATGCATTTGTTGGGCTTGTTTTTTTAATCTACAAGTGCGGTTAATATCATCATAAAATATTATCGACATGTTTACGTACAATTTTGGAAGACAACAATGGTGCTAATGAAATAACTTTTGTGTCTTTCTTAGGCTATTACTCTTCAAACATACCCTGCAACGCTTTCTCTTTCGTCGTGGATATGTCTAATGGGCACGGTTGAAGGTGCGGCGGTGGCTTCTGTTATGGAATGGGGTCATCCTTCAGTTTGGTCCATAAAATGGGATATGAGATTGTTCTCGACTGTTTACACAGTAAGATTATCCAACCAAACTATAAAAATTATATTTGGTAGAGATAATTGTTTTTCGTGTCACTAATTTATTTTAACAACATTTTTATATAGGGCATATTCTGCTCGGGTCTCGCATATTACTTGCAGGGAGTCGTGATGAAAACTAAAGGTCCAGTTTTCGTCACAACATTTAGTCCTTTCTGTATGGTGATCGTTGCTATCTTGGGATACTTTCTTCTCGCAGAACAAATGTTTCTCGGAAGGTAATAATAAAAAATCCAATATTATCTATCTAATTCAAATTTTGGAAGAATATTTTAATTGATCAAAATCGAGTAATTGAATCTGGATAATTTTGCAGGGTGATAGGTGCATTTATCATTTGTTTGGGCTTATACCTTGTTATATGGGGAAAAAACAAAGATTATGATACCTCCTCAAGTCAAATTATTGAAGAGCCTGTTGAATCACCTAAGCAAGCTGGAAGTGAAAATTGTACTCATGAAGTCATCATTATTCACTAACTTTGGAACTGAAATCAACAACCTAAAGAGCAACTATATGGATGGCTTACAAATTATTGTCATTTTATCTAATTATAATGCCTAATTTTAATTATTATTGGCATTTGAGCATATTGACTAAGGGAAATAGTTTATGTTTTTTTTTTTTTGTAATTGTTTTTTATCTTTAAATTGTGATATGCTTTGGTAGACATTTTTAACATGTTGTAGACCCTATCAATAAGAAAATATCAAAACTACCATAGTGTGTTTTGAAACTTTGTAGATACTTTATATTATAGCAATTGCAATATGTTATTAACATGGTGATGTTGCAGAAGTTTAGTATAGCTATACAAAATTTTGATTTTTCATTCACTAAGCTGTGTATGTGAGCTTTCAAAAGGCTTAAGCAAAGGTTTATTACAAGATGAATATGAGGAACACATTTGCTTTGAAGAGGTGAAAATGAAATCAACATAAACAAATAAAAATGAAAAGTAAAATAAATACTTATAAAATTTCTTAAAGGAATTAAATTAAGAAGTTGGCAGGCTTAATACAACTCCAGACTATATAGTTTTTATAATTCTCATTTCCAGTTAAAATATCCAAAATGTGTCAAAACTTTTATGCTAAATCGTTCGGGTACTACCCCGAATTCAATTTTTGGTGGAAATAAGGTTTGGCCAGTGAGTCGTCCTTTTGAACCACGTTAGATTAGTTGATTCATTGTGTGGGTCGAACGTGGTGCTGAATAAAATAAATTTCACTTTTAAAGTGCATTTAAATAAGATCACATTGATGGATGGATAAGAACAAGATGACTATTATATAATATATATATTTTTAATAAGTTATTGATGGATGGTGGTGTAGCATTATGTTTTGAAACACAGGCACAAATTCACTTAAGGATAAATCTGAAACTCTGCTTCCATAGCTCTTACCTTAAACAATACATACAAATTGCTGAAAAAATGTGCAAAGAAAGGTTAAAAGGTTAATAGATAAAAAGTAAATTACATTATAAAATTGTGAGTTTAAAAGTAACGCACTCCCAATCAGAGTAAAACAATATTACATAGATATTTTATCAAAATCTATAAATTTGTCAAATCATATTACATTACAAAAAAGATGCTCTGCAGCGACGTGGAAAGCACGTCGCAACATGCAACATCACATATAAAGGGAGCAAGCGTAGAATCGCTACCAATTTCGTTTGGGTAGCTACTCTTTGGTGTATTTGGCTTTTGAGGAATGCAATGATTTTTAGGGGTGAGGTTTTTAGTTTTGAGGTGGTGTGTACTAATATTGTATTTCTCTCTTGGCGTTGGTTAGGTTGTGGATATACGAAGTTTAAACCAAATTACTACGAATGGTTTAAACTTCCTTTATCCGACAATCGTTTTTCTTAGTGCCTCGTGTTTTTGTAAGGGTTGCACCCCTTGTGCGAGCTTTTCAATCAATTGCTTATTAAAAAAAAAAAAACGTGGCAACCAAAAAACAGCGACGTGGGCCAATACTTTGCAAGAGCCAAAGTGGCAACTTTGTAGCGACGTGGAAATCACGTCAGAAAGTAGCGACGTACGTGACTCCCACGTCGCAACAGGATTACATGGGGAACAGCTACCTGCACACACAGCAGGTGTGGCAGGTGTTGAGAAGTGTGTTTGTTGACCATTGTAGCGACGTGGTTTCCACGTCACTACATTAAATGCTTTTTTTTTAAAATTTAATACGCAGGAGCTATTTGATTTTATGTAATTAATTTATTTATATAATAAAATATATATATATATAATAAAATTTATATAATAAAATATATAAAATAAAATTTATATAATAAAATCTATAAAATATAATTTATATAATAAAATTTATATGATAAAATTTTATAAAATAAATTCATATAATAAATTTATATAATAAATTCAATTAAATAAAACTAAAAATTTAAAACTAATATTTTAATGAATTAAAATGTATAATAAGTTACATAAAAATAAATTAAAAACAAATAAAATACAAAATGTTTTTAAGAGGCATCATCATCCGGAAAATAATTATCCGGATTAAAATCATCATCCACTCCGTCATCCTCCGGCTCTTGAGGAGGAACATTACTGTAATTTCCACCTCCTTGCATAAACCGCCTCATCTGCTCCTCCATCTCAGCTTGTTTCTTCAGAATGCCCTCTATCTGCCGCGCATGCTGCTCCTCCATATCAGACTGCTTCTTCCGCATCATCTCCAACTGGGACTCATTTTCGCGTTTCGCCAATTGCCTTATTAATTCAGTTTGTTCCTGTGTAAGATTTGGTTGACGCGATCCACCCTCTCCATCCTGAACTCTTTGAAATAGATTGCGGTCACCATGTCTATAGCTGGACGCCAAATTTCCAGCCCCAAAAAAGAACCATTAGGCCCTTTTTCTTTAATAACCTCACACCAAATGTAGTGATCAACATCCGCGTTAAGCGGCTCCCCCTCTGCTGGCATGAATTGAGGATTATTTTCCAGAAAAATGGCAAGTCGTCTATCATATTCTTCCTGCACACATATTCAATAAAAAAAATTAAGTTAAATATTTAAATGCATATTTAATGATACTAAATAAATATGTAGATACTATAAATTAAAATATATTAAAAAGTTGCCACGTGATTTTTACGCCACAACTTATGATTTGCCACATGATTTTCACATGGCAATTTATCAATTGCCACATGAAATTCACATCACAAATTTTGTATTAATATAAAAAAAATAAACAACGCAAATTTCACTTACAAGATACATCTTCGTGCGCTCGTCGACAACACCTCCCGATCTCCTTGTCCGGGTCCTCGAAATCAGCTCAGGCATCAATGGTCTTCTCCCCAACTCCTTAGCCTAAATAATATAATTAAAAATAATTTGTAAAATATATTATGAATAAAGATGTAACTTAAAAATTTTAAAATTTTTACCAATCGTCGGTCATGCTCGGCGGTGCTAATACTTCCAACTGTGTTGACACAACCGCCCTTTTCAGATGCCCTCATCTTCTTAAAAGTTTCTGATTTAGCCCGGAATTCTGGAGTCCTCCAATATATTACAAGCTCCTGAAAAACCTCCTCGCCTATCCAGCTAGGACGGATGCCGTGAAGCTCATAATTCTCCCTTACTCGCCGCAGCATATCAGACATTCTTTTAGAGCATCTGGTATTGAAAACTTTCTGAACGGCTTTTTCACTCAATGGATCCCACACACATTTCTCCTGCAATAATGTTTTGTATGACATTAAAATAAAATGTTAAGTAATTATAATGACAATTTCATTTAAATAACCATAACTAAAAAAATAAATTAAATGCACAACTTAAATAAATAACAATACCTTAAACATTCTAAACCATTCATCTTTATTTTCGGCGTCCCCATAGCTCTTAAAAGCTGATTTATACATCTGCTGAATTATATAGTTAACAATCCTAGCAGCAGTCCGACTCGGCGTAAATCTGAAACAAAAAATGAAAATGTTAGATATAAATTTATACAAAAAATGAAAATGTATACATACTATAAAAGTTTTTAAATAGGAAACTTACTTGCTTCCTTTGGGATGAATCCAAAATCTACCGTCAACGACATGAATCTCATCGGGATCATCCCTCCCACGAAGATCAGCTCCATCTATCTCATCAACTGCCTCATCAACCTCACGGGCTGTTACATGTGTGGGATGTGGCGAATGGAAAGCTGGGCGGGGGCACACCAGTATGTGTGAATGGGAAGCTAGGTCCTCCCGCCTGCTGGAAGGACGAGGGCACACCAGGATGCTGGAAGGATGGCGGTACCGCTGAGTACTGGAAGGATGGTGGTACCCCAGACGGGAATGTGTGGGAGGAGAGTAATGGGGTAAAAGCCTGAGTACTGGCTAAAGACATAGGATCAAAAATCTGAGGGCGGGGAGACACGGCCATGTGAGGCGCGTCACATACTACTATCCTCGGACGTTGGGACTTCTTACCACTATCTTTACTCTTAGGTGGCATTTTACCTATTTTATTATTCATCAACAAAGATAATAAATTCATTAAGATCAATATATATTCATTAACAAATAAATAGATATTCATTAACACATAAATATATATTTAATAGATATCCATTAACACATAAATAAATATTCATTAACACATAAATAAATATTCATTAACACATAAATATACATTCAATGTTTAGTTATTCTTCACATAAATATATATTTAATAGATATCCATTAACACATAAATAGATATTCATTAACACATAAATAAATATTCATTAACACATAAAACATGGACTTTACTGCTACACGGTCTTGATTAGTGTTAACGGCTCTACTGGGAACTTTATATCTTGGACTCATACAAAACTTACATTCCTCCAACAACCCATCTTGAGTACCAAACTCATTGTCGTAAAACAACATACAACCATTAATGCAACAATCAATCTTTCTTACTCTTAAGCCCAACTTCGACACCAACTTCTTTGCTTCATAAAATGTTGTAGGCAAGTTGTCTTTCATTGCAGTTGAGTCCAACATCATTTTTACGAAGAATTCCAAATACTGATCAAGAACATTTCAATTTGCCTTGGCGGCCAACAATCTCACACACATTGATAACTTTGAGTCAGACGATCCATCAAACAACGGCGTATTCATCTCACTCAACAACTGATAAAATTTCTGCGCTTCCTCATTCGGCAACTCTTCCCCACCAAAATCTTCAGGTTCATCATAGGTCACGTTCACACAAAAAGCATCCTCAACCATGTCACCAATCAAATTAAAGTTTTCCTCATATTCCATAGGCGACCGACTACTTGAAGCATGAGAGTTGCTAGTCTCTGGTACGTTACTAGGCAGTTCTTCACCGTTAAACGTCCAAACCCAATAATTTGCAATGAAACCCCTTCTATGCAAATGAGATGTTATTTCCTGTGGGTCACTAATTATTGGTCTACATTCACATTTAAGACAGAGACACCTAACTCCTCCTTCGCTTCGACATAATTCCTGAGCAAACGCCCAACTGATAAACCCTTCAACTCCTACTATAAAATTGGGTTTAAGTCCCATTCTTCCTGGAAATGTTCTATCGTACATCCAACTACGATAATACCGATAATATTTCATACTGCACATTTATACAATCTTTGTCATTTTGAGTTAGTAATATTAATCAACTTAATATTATTCTTAGACGTATACTAGTTAATATTTACTATTCTTAAAAATATTATTTAATAACAATACTACTAATATTTTTAACTACACAAGTTATATTGAACCTATGTTAACCATAAAGTTACTATTTTATTAACTACACATTTTAAGCTACACATATTGAAAATATTCTTTAATAAAAATACTACTTTTAAATATTTACTATTATTAATTAAAAATATTATTTTTGATTCAACTATTAAACATGTACCATATAAATATATATTACATATTAAAAAGTACTACTCATATAACACCATAGTTTATAAAGATAATAAATATAAATTTTTTATTAAATATATAATATATTCTATTTACAAAATGTAAATTTATAATTTATAATTTTTTATTTTTAAATATTAATAATATATTGTAAACATAACTTTTACACTCATTAAGATTAATATGTATATTATTTTTAATAATAATTTCTATTTTTAAATACAATAATATATATTACATATAAAACATATTCTATTAGAATTTTTTTAATAAAACTATTTTTATCAAATATATATAAAAATGATGTATTTTTAATTATAGTTTGTTTATATTTCTATTTTTCAAAAAAATAACTTATTTTATATAAATATAAAAAATTCATAACTTATATGTATAAAAATATTTTCTTTTTAATATTTTATTTTCATAATTCATAATATAAAAATATTATCTTTTTATTATAAACATAAAAAATTAAATTTCTATATATGTAAAAATTAAATTTATAATAAAAATTAAATTCTATATAAAAATATAATAAATATTCTGTTTTTTTAAAATATAGTATAATATACCTAATAAACAAACATATCTAACAAACAAATATATAAATATAATATATATTTTGTTTTTTTAAAATATAGTATAATATTACTCATTATAATAAATAATATATATAATAAAAATTAAAAATGAAAATTTTATAATATACCTAATAAACAAACATATCTAATAAACATATCTAATAAACATATCTAATAAACAATTATATAAATATAATATATATTTTGTTTTTTTTAAATATAGTATAATATTACTCATTATAATAAATAATATATATAATAAAAATTAAAAATTAAAACATTATAATATACCTAATAAACATACATATCTAATAAATATATATCAAATAAATATATCTAATAAACAAACATATCAACAAACATATCAACAAACATAACTAATAAACAATACAATTTTTTTTTCAACAAACACAAAAATTATCAAGTTAACTACAATACCTATTAAACAAATTTTATAAACAAACATATCAACAAACATACCTATTAAATCTATTTAAAATATACTACAATACACAAAAATAACTTACCTCTTCTTCAATCTACTCATCCTTCTTCAATCTACAACCTTCTTCAATCTACTAATCTATACAAAAAATAAATAAATAATTAACAACAAAATATATAATGAAATTATAAGAAAATAAACAAAATATCAAATGTAACCTTAACTACCTTTGATTCAAAAAAAAATTGGGATTGAATTGATCTTGGGAGAGAAGGGTTGGATTTTAGGAGGGGATTTTGGGAGAGAAAGGGTATTCTGTTTCGTTTGTGCAGAAGAGAAAATGAAAATGGAAGTTGTTCGTGAATGGTGGTGGGGGGAAGTGAAATGGTTAGATTAATAGACAATGTAGCGACGTGGATTGCACATCGCTATTTGCCACGTGACATACACGTCGCAACAAGGCAACAGTCACATTCATCAATGCTTCTGCCTGCAAAGCTGCCACTGTGTCACATCAATAGAACGTTGTTTTTTATTTCTAAATGTAGCAACGTGATACTAACGTCACAACAAAATTTTTCAAAAATTTGAATATTCCCCCCTTTTGAACGTTATGGGTTTTAATGAATTAATTTATGTAATTAATGTAGTGACGTGTATCCCACGTCGCAATTGTTTTTCACACTACCCCATGTCTGACTTCTAATCACTTTATGTAATATTCGAATATTATATTTCAAGAGATTATTATTAAAGAAATTCTATAGTTGGATTGTAACTAAGTGGCATCATGGGAAATAAAGTCTAGTTAGGGGGTATTGTGGTCATTTCACCTAACACTAAGACTTAAGGAGTTGTTTGGTTGAGTTCATTTTCTTGTCCTTGGAACAAAAACAGAATTTGTAGAGAGGAAGGGAGAAAGAAACGTGAAAGGAAAGGGAGGAAGAAGAAGACCATTCAACATACAGCTTGCATGCACCTTGATCCAACCATTCTCATCACTCTTTCTTCTGATTTTCGCAGTCCTCTTCTTCAATTTCAGGTGAGTCTCATAGATAGAGACCTTGGGGTATTCTATGGGGTTTATGCCATGTTTGGGGAAAAAGGGGTTTTTGTGAGTGAATGATCAATGATCTTACAAATTGCATGTTTAACCCTCCTTTATGGTAATAATGAGTATATACATGTTTACTATAGCTTATCACTTGATTAACAATGGCTGCATGTGAAATTTTGGGGTTTGGGGACCCCAAATGCGTTCTGTATTTTTGCTGATTTTGCAGAGTTCGCTGCAGCGAACTTTCATTCGCTGTAGCGAATGGTTCGCTGTAGCGAACTGTGTAGCGAATAAACCTGGGAGTTAAAAATGATTTATTCGCTGTAGCGAACTTTCCTTCGCTGTAGCGAATCGGGGCTTCGCTGGGAGTTCGCTGTAGCGAACTAACCTGGAATTGAATAAGTTTGCTTCTGTTTGAGTTCGCTGTAGCGAACTAGTCTGATGCAGAATTGATATTTCCCTTATTCGAGTGCAGTTTCGTTTCGTATCGGAATCGAGAGCCTCTTATGACTTATATGGCATACTAATATATGTTTTAATTGTATAAGACCATGATATGACTGAAATCCATTGGATATGCTTGTATGTTTCGAAATACAAATTGTGTGGATTATATTATGACATTATTATTTTGATTTCGTCTGTTCCGGTTGAACATTCGAATGTGATTGCCTGTGTGATGGCTTATACCGTGCTATGTGATCTCGGTGATGTGTGATTATGCTTGAATCGGAGTAGGCCTATACTATTAGGGGGTAAATCGCATAGAACATTTGCTACCGTTGCGATGTGCTTGTGAGGGCCGAAGGGGGCACTTCCACACTTGCGTTACACATCAGCGTTCTCGGTATGTTCTACACACCTGAGCTACCATTGCGATGTGCTTGTGAGGGCCGTAGGGGGCACTTCCACACTTGCGTTACACATCAGCGTGCTTGGTATGGTGGAGAAGTAATGCCAAGTAGGCGACATTACTTCCGATTCACCTCTAGTGATGCCACGTAGGCAAGATCACTAGGCTTTCGCCCGGTGGGCTTGTACTGTCAAGAAGGCGTGATTGCACTCGGCGTAACTCATCTGCGTGTGGACAATGATGGGGTCGGACGCCATTTAGGCAATGTCACGGTGACAACTCATCTCGGATGAATTCCATTTAGGAAGAGTATCCGATTGGTCTTGCGATGTGCTTGTGCAAGTCTCTTGATGCTATGTACTTGGTTACTCACCGAGGGTGTGGATGGCGTGGCCTAATGAGTGGGACGTAAACTTACTCCTTGATTCCTCGTACATGGGTACGGGTCTGCATACTTGTTTGTGCTGGCGTTGAGCCGTTTGTTGTTCTAACCTCATTGGATAGTTATGGGACTTCCAATGATGGTGCACCTTGTTTGTACTTGTACCTACCCGTGAGGTAACCCGGATTCTCGGTGAATCCGTTGATTGCATGTTCCCTGTAGAACTGAGTGAACCCGTAAGATAGGGAGACTCACTGAGATTTAGTAATCTCACCCCATTCCAATTATTATTTTTACAGGTGGTTCGAGGCAGGATCGAGGCAAGGGTAAGATGGCTTAGCTTCGAGTCGATGTTTCTTGGCGATGTGTTTTGTCGTAGTTTATGATCTTTTGTATCTCCATCTTTTGTACTATGGATATGTATTTGTACCGGTTGGAACTCATGTATTTTGGCCATGACAGTTTGGGCTTTTGTACTTGTACTTATACATTATCTATTCCGCTGCTTATGTTTATGATTTTCGAGTACCATTTTAATGCCATATACGTATATCCTAGGCAATGTATGTATGGGGTGTTACACTTTAAGGCTGTAAAGTAATTTAATATTAAAATATAGGTGGCGATGTTAAACTCACGCCGCAACAAGCATTTTGGAGCCACGTGTTTTCCACGTCGCTAATTATGTCGATAGGGATGAGTTTTTTTGTAGTGTTAGTAACGACGTTCATTATTGGGCGACAATGTAAATATTTTAAACTATCGGTGCATATTTCATTTATCTAAAATGATAGAAAACAAAGGTTAAATACCATTTTTAGTCTCTTATCTTTGATTTAGAGTCCAATGTAGTCCATTAATTTTTAAAAAGACCATTTGATCTCTTAATTATGCAAATTGGGTCAAATTAGTCATTTCCGTTCAAATTTCGGTAACGACGTTAGTTTTTGCTGATGTGACAAATGATATGTCACTTTCAACTTTTGTGCCTTATTAAGCGGCAAAAAAACTGGCCACTAATAGAAATTTTCTACGTTTTAATATATTCTTCATATCCTTCAAAAAATCAAACTCAAAAAACGCATATCCTTTGAAACCCATAACAAAAATATATACCAACAACTTCCCAATTATGCTTATCATTGTTCTAATATTTATGTCTGATTGAATCTGTATTTATTTGACAAAAAATATTTGTATATACGTCCCACATTGACTATAACATGTAAATGACTTTAAGTCTCTCTATTTATAATATAGTCTCGATAGTGCTTTTCTCACACGGTTTATTCAAATATCTCTCACTCTAGTACATGGTATCTAGAGTGCTAAAGATCCTAACTTAATTTTTCTCAAAAGTTGTCGACGTCACAGTACCTTCTCCCTGAGCATCGTTGTCACCGCCTCTTATCCTAAAAAGTCATCGTCCCTGCAATACCTCTTCCTCCTACACCACCGCGCCTCCCTTAGATCTCCTTCCCTTCCTGCGATCATATGGTCCATAGGCATCCCCACCACCAACGTCACTTCTCCACCAATGCTAGCTCTCTCCAATTCGACCCCGCTGATATTTCCTCTAGCCACTTGTCCCTCTTGTCCTCTCCACCCGCAACATGTATATCTCCTCCAACAATGACATAAACATGGAGACTCCTCCTTCCAATGTGGAAACCCCGACACCACCTCCATCATCCTAGCCAAGCCGGAATTTCATCCCGCTCTCGTTATTTTCAATATTAGGAATAATATTCATATTATGCTTGACATGGAAACTAATAGCTATGACACATGGGCGGAGCTATTTCATGTTCATGTGTGCTCTCATAGGATCCTGCATCATAGTGTGCCATCAAGCAACAAGCCTCCACCACCTGTCACACACCCTAATTATGAATAACGGGTCACTGTGGCTGCAACCGTGCTTTAATAGATATATTCCACTACTTCGGTTGACTCGCTAACCACCATCATGGAACCTGGCTCCACAGCTATGAATTTCTGGAATCGCTGACCTCTTCCAAGATAATAAGAACACACGTGTTGTCACTGTTCAGCAGGAATTATCTGGCTCCAAATGTCTAAAGACGCTTTCTAACCAATTAGAGAATGTTGGTGCTCTGATAAGTGCAAATTGTATCTATTTTTGTGTATAAGTTTTGTTGCACTTATCTATTCTTTTTTACAATATCGTTTGAGTAAACGTTGTTTTGTAAATACGTTTACTTTGCGAATAATTGTATTTTCGTATACTTGTTTACTGTTTGATAGTTCTTATGTCTTTTTGTAGGTATTGTTGCGTATTCAGAGCCTCGAGGAATAAAGTGTCGAAGACACGGCTTCAAACGCTCATTTTTGGAAGAAAATAAATTCGGGTGTGGGTGTGTCGCGCAGTCAGAGGGCGCGTTGCGCGGCCTGGGAGTTGAAGAATAAATTTTGGCTGTCCGGAGGGCGCATCGCGCAGTCTAGAGGGTGCATCACGCGCTATGGAGGATTGGTACATAAATAAGAGGGTGCATCCTACATTTTCAGATTTTGTATAAATAGCTTAGAACAGATTTTTAGGTTTTTTATCATCTCTTCTTTGACAAAGTTGAGCTATGATCCAATCTTTATAGTTTAGAGGTTCAAGCAACACCATTGGGTGGCTTATCATGTCGATTGAGCTCGGGTGGTCTCCAATTGTGCCGACAACATGAGAAGTTTCCGATTTTTCTCCTTCTTTCCTATGACCCATTCCAATGGTGGGTGTTGTATGTATATTTTTCTCTTCTTCTATGTACATTTTTTAATCTTGGGATCATTTATATATTTTCTTTACAAATCATTATTGATGTTGTTCTTGATCCTTTGCTTAAATGCTTTGTATTTGTGTTGTTGTAGACATCATGAACCTTGATTTGGGATGATATATATATATATATATATATATATATATTAGTTTCTAAACTCTAGACATGGACTTAGGACTGACAATCTTTATGCGTATCGAAATTTAATGTCTCTGTGTTATTCGATCGATTGAGACATCATCGAAAGAGCAATACGGTTGAAGCCTCGTCGTGTTGCAGAAATGGACACTGATGAGGCACGTCTTGAACGATGCCTGGTGATTTTGATGCGTATTGTAGATGTAGTGCGATATATCTTCAGATTTAAGTATTTGACGGATAGAATGAAATACGATTCTAAAATGAATTCTCTTGAGCTGCAATAGATTGTTTATTTGCTTTTATGTACTTTTCCCGCACTTTACCTTCTGCATCCAAAACCAAACTTAGAAGGACTGGAACTGTTGAACGGTAGTTTTTCCCTCTCATCAATCCCTGTGGAGACGATACGATAAAACCTATATCACTCGATAATAACATACCTATTACTTTTTGCTTGTCGCTTTACCGCTTCAACAAAATGGCGTCGTTGTTGGGGATTGGTTTGACATTAACTACATCGCAATAGTTTTTCTTTCTAAGTTTCGTAAATATGTGTATAGTGTATATTTTCTGCATATTCTCATACTTGTATATTCTTTTATAGTAATACATACTTCATTTTTTGTTTAGTCATTTTCATCATTTTGTTGTAAAAATTGTGTTTTTCTTATTGTTCAAGTATGTACACATATGTGTTGTTTACGTATTGTTGTAAATTATATTGTTTCGTAACGTTTGTTCAAGTGCGTGGTTAGGATATTTTCTTTAGGTTGCGTTGAGGCGAAAGCATTGGCATGTCATGGAGGAAGTTACTACCCGTGCACAATAAAGGCGTCGAGCTAACGACGTAAAACAAGCGCTTGTTGGGAGGCACCCCAACAATTGTAATTTTTTTTATTTTTCTATTAATGAGATGTGTAGGCGATGAGTGGAGGTTGCACTGGGACTGCTTGTTGGTGTCCTGGTTTTTCTGCAACTGGTATAACGCGCTTCCCGTGCATTGTTATTTTCAACCAATGAATGCTTTTATTTGTTCACTTGGCTCGCCGTTTTTACCACTCTCACCAAGGCTTTATAGTATAGGAATTAATAGTAATATTTTAAATTCTTTTTGTTGTTGTTTGGATTCAAATTTTGGCCTAATCACTTGAAGTCGCATTTGGTGGTTCCCGATTTTGATTGTTTCAACATCCTAATTGTGGGGTAATAATAGTGTTCAATGTTGTCCATGCAAGGTACTTGCTTATCTCTTTCTATAGCATAACATGATTAGGAAACTTGATATTTGCACACTTATCATGCCATTCATTCTTTTTGCATTACTTGTTCATGACTTGAATCACATTAGTTTCTCCTTTTTACTCGTAAATGTGATGTGGATTCCCATTGTATATATGCGAGAGATCGACATTTCTTTTTTTAACTGCGTGTTATTATGTTTAATCTTTCATTTGTATCGATATTATGAATACACGGAAGTGATCAAGGTACTTGTTTGATTTTGAGCACAACTACTAGCCAAATAGTTTTCACCTTTTGAGTGTGTGACCATTCGTAACCCCTTTGAGCCTTTTTGTCACTGTCCATTTTGTTCTTGAACTAGAGACATGGTTCACCTTTTTAATGGATTGTGATTATTGTCTTTTTCTTGAACCTTCAACTATGATGTATAGTTTGGATTTTTACCTTGCTTTAGAAAGTAGGGAGTATTCACTTTATGTTGTGGTTGAATTCAAGTTGAGGAGAGGAATGTGATATTCGTTAATAGTGTTATTTCTATGTGGTTGAGAAAAAGAAAAGAAAAGAAAAAAATTGTGAGAAAGAAAAGAAAAATAAAAGATAAAAGATAAAAAGTTTGAAAAAGAAAAAATGAAAAGAGTAGTCGAATAAGATTGTGCTAATAAGTATTGTGTTTTTGTGCGAAACGTGTGGTTAAGAAAGAAAGTTTATTTCATATTTCATTGAGTGAAACTTTGTGGATTGATCGTTCCCTTAGGTTTAGGCAAATTTTTGTTTTTATTAGCTTTAGGACTTGCCCTTTGTTTGTCGATTGAGCCACACTATAACCTTGAAAGCCCTTGTGATTCGTGTCATTGCATTTTCAATACGATTTTGGGATGAACGCATAATTTTGTCTTTTGTTTGCAAGATTGTCGGGTGTGTGTCAAAGTCCTCACCTTTCGGTGTTTTTCATCTACCGATAAATATATGCTAGGTGTGATTCATGATTGAGCTTGTTTTGTTTTAGAATGTTTTGCATGATTTGTGTACTTAGGATTTGTTTCGTTTTTATGTGTCGTTGTAGTATACTAGTAAGCATTCTTTTGCATTTACATTGTTGAATTTTGAACCATACAATTGTTTCATTTTCTAAACCTTGTTGATACATGATTTTTTGATTATCGCTTTTTGACTTTGATTGAATACAAACAATGTAATAAGTTGGGGAGAGTTTCATAAGTGCAAATTGTATCTATTTTTATGTATAAGTTTTGTTGCACTTATCTATTCTTTTTTACAATATCGTTTGAGTAAACGCCGTCTTATGTGTAAATGCGTTTATTTTGTGACTAATTGTATTCTCGTATATGTGTCTACCGTTTGATAGTTTTTATGCATTTTTGAATGTATTGTTGCGTATTTGGAACCTCGATAAATAAAGTGTCGAAGACACGGCTTCAAACGCGCGTTTTTGGAAGAAAATAAGTTCTGGTGTGGGTACATCGCACACAAAGAGAGCCCATCGTGTGACCTGAGAGTTGAAGAATAAATTTTGGCAGTTCGGAGGGTGCATCGTGCATTATGGCAATTTGGTTCATAAGTGAGAGAGCACATCGCGCGTTAGAGGGCGCGTCGCACGCTCTGCGTTTTCAGATTTTGTATAAATAGCTTAGAACATATGTTTTTAGGTTTTTTATCATCTATTCTTTGACAAAGTTGAGCTCTGATCCATTCTTTGTAGTTTAGAGGTTCAAGCAACATCATTGGGTAGCTCATCATGTCCCTTGAGCTCGGGTGCTCTCCGATTGTGCCGACAACTTGAGAAATTTTCGCTTGTTCTCCTTCTTCCCTGTGACCCATTCCAATGGTGGGTGTTGTATGCATATTTTTCTCTTCTTTTATGTACATTTTTTTATCTTGGGATTGTTTATATATTCTCTTTACAGATCATTATTGATGTTGTTCTTGATCTTTTTACATAAATATTTCAAATTTGTGTTGTTGCAGAAATAGACATCTTTAATCTTGAATAGGGATGATATATGTTTGATCTGTTGAGACATTGTCCAAAGAGCAATACGATTGAACTCTTGTCGGTGTTGCAGAAATGGACACTGATGAGGTACGCCTCGAACGATGCCTGGTGATTTTGATGTGCATTGTAGATGTAGTCGATAGATCTTCATATTTAAGTATTTGACAGGTAGAATGAAATACGATTCCAGAACGAACTCTTGAGCTGCAATAGATTATTTACTTGCTTTTATTTACTTTTCCCGCATTTTACCTTCTACATTCGATACCAAACTTAGAAGGATTGAAACTGTTGAACAGTAGTTTTTCCCTCTCACCAGTCCCTGTGAAGATGATATGATATAACCTATATCACCCGGTAATAATATACTTATTACTTTTTTCTTTCCACTTTACCGCTTCAACATGCTCTTGAGAACAATCACTGCTTGGTCCTTCAACTCATCTCCAACCTTACTAATGCATATCATGGTGTTGCTACCATGATTCAATAGAGTAGTCCACTCCCCTTCTTTCATCAGGCCCATTCCATTTTCACATTAGAAGAAGTCGGTTTAACTAAGAAGACGTCCACTAAATCTCATTCTCCTTATCTTACCACCCAACAGCGTCCTTCTAATGACTCGTATCAGAGCACTAATCGTCGCTCTAGTAACATGTAGTATTAAAAAAACAAACAAAAAATAGAAATCAAATACAAGAGAGAACAAGTCAGTACCATACACTTGTGAGGAATTATGAGTATTTTTTGGAGTTTTTGTGTGTTAAAAAGTGAGATTTTTGTATGAGAATTGTGGTAGTAAGGCTAACGTAAAGGTGGAGTTTAGAAATTGTAAAAAATGGGTGTGTGGCCAATTTGTAGTGTATAGTGAGAGAGACAGGTAATTGGTGGGTATGGATCTGATTGGATATATGTATTTATAGTGAGAGATTAGGGTAATTGGTGGATCTGGATCTGATTGAAACTTGGAGACCAAGTTGTTACAAAATGGGAATGGTTTCCATGGGCTCTTGATTATGATTGATTTGGATGATGAAAAAGATTGATTTTGGGAAGATTATGTGCTAAATTTGGGTTTTTTTTGCTATTTTGTGCATAAATCAAAGATTTAAAATAAAAATTAAAAAATAAAAAATACATATAAATAAAAAACAAAAAATAATAATTAAATAATTACTCTTTTACCCTTTTTTTAATGAAAACACACAAAAAATAAAATAAATACTCAAAAGGAATGCAATGGGACTTGAACCTACGACCTTATGCTTAAACTCCTTACACATGCTCCCTTACCAATGGTGTTATTTTATTTATTTGAAATAAAGTAGCACTTAAAAACATATGAGGGGTGAACAAATTTGGGGTATTCCAATTGACAATGATGATCCTACCACTTTTAATGAAGCAATTTCTTGATCTCATGCTTATGATTGGCTGAATGCTACTCATGATGAATTAAATTATATGTCTCATAATGGTGTTTGGGATCTCATAGAGTTTCTAGTTGGTTGCAAGGCTATGATTGTTGTTAGTATTTTGAACCTATGGTAATTTTGAATTTTGAACCTATGATTGTTGTTGGTATTTTGAACCTATATTATGTCTAAATTTTGAACCTATGATTGATGTTGGTATTTTGAAACCAACGGATAAATATTGATTCTTTAATTGAGTATAAAGCACACATATTCTTCATTTAAAGCAATACTTTAAGGCAAACACATAATGGTCTTTTCATCATCTTCTTACATTTCTATTGACGAATATCATTCTTGGTCTTTTCATCATCTTCGAAGTACGGTACATTACTTATCATACCTGATTAGACTGGATCGTCAATGGTCTTCAACAGTTGGGCTTCGAATGAATAGGGGTGTACCTCCAAGGTACTCCGATGCCAAAGTGAGAATTCGAGCAAGGGAGAGCAAGTACAAAGCTTTAGGTTAGAATGAATGAATTATCAATACCTGACTCTCTAGTGAAAGAGGGTATTTATAGCCTCCAACGCTGGGCTAAGATTTCCTACTTTGGGCTGGATTTGTTGGAGGCCCAAGCAATAGGAAATTGTCAGAATCCTACGTGGTAGGGCTGAGTCAGTGAGTGACTCATATCCTGGGTGAACTTCCTGTAGTGTTTAGGAGTGAACTAGCGGATTTCCCGTGAATGGTTGACCACGTGCTCTTCGTGAAGCACGTGGATTTGAAGTTGTAACGGGTGGCGCGGGGTGGGTGCAAGTGGGCTTGGATCCGAGTGGGCCTGCTCGACCGTGGGTCATGAATTGGGTATGCTCGGTCCAGACCAGAACAATTACCATTCTCTGTTCATTGATCATTTCTTCGTCTCTCTCTCTATCTTGTTGTGGTTAGCAGTGGTAGTACAATTTTTTAATGTTTTTGTTCTTCGTTAGGGTTCCTAGTTTCATTTTTTAACACATAAATGATGTTTTCTTTTGTTGCATTTCATGAAACAACGGTTTCGGTATTTACATTATGATGCGTATTGTTCATGTTGCAATTTTCATATTTTACTCATATTTTGTCACTATAACTTTGTGTAGTTAAAGATGAAATTATTGGATTATTGATTGATGTCATGAATTATATTTGTGCTTATGAATATGCTTTAGGTTTTGGTGTTGTTAAATGTTATATTGATGTGATGGATATACATATAATCATATTAGTATGTTGTGTGTGTAGTATTAGTGTGTCATTCGCATTAGTCTTTTGATATAAGTTTCAGAACTTTTTATGAATCTTGTTGGATGGAAGATGATAGATTAGGTTTGGTGTATGAGAAAGGAGTTCTTGAATTCCTTGAATTCGCCGAACAAAATGTTCCTGACAATAATGGTATCTTTTATTGTCCTTGTGTTAATGCAGAAATATCAAAAAACGGTCAAAAAAGAAATATTACATCACCTATGTTGTGATGGAATATGTCAAAATTATACAACATGGACGTGACATGGAGAAGTGGATAAAAATTGAAATGCTTCTTTTCAAGCTTCTCTTCAATCAGATGCATCTGACCTTAGGTGCTTTTTGAACTCCATCGTACACTTGTTCTAATTCTTGTGTTTGTTGTGTGGGGTTAATGGTGTCATACATGTTTGTGAATCTCTGATTGTTGAACTCATTTATTTATGTACAGGTTTGTTTTATGTGTTTCAATACATGGAAGTGTTGCAATCATGGGATTTCTCACATTTGGCGACAACACTTTGTCTTGATAATATTGAATATGTCGGCTGGTGCATTTGCTTCCAAAGTTTCATTGTGGACAACAATAAGTTTGAAAGTTTGTTGGCCTCTCAATTCTATTTTAATAGTTTCTTTCTAGAGAACAAGTTATTTATTCGAACAAGTTATTTATTCCAGATGTTGTTTTCCTTGATATATTCTAGAGAACAAGTTTTTCTAAAGAATAAGTTTGAATGTTTTTAGTTGACAAGTTTAGTAGAAAATATTCTTTCTATGAAGCTGCATTAGAAATTTTATAGCTACAATTGTTTCTGATTAATTCTGAATTTTGATGTATTTGTTATGTTTGATTATCTTTCAATTTTGAATGTACTAGTTAACATTTAATCATTAGTTAGTTTTTTTTTTAATTTTAAATTTATACATTTAGCTGGGGTTACAAACCTCCGTAATTTGTTTTAAAATTAAATGTAATAAAATAACGACGGTTAGAAATCGTCGCAACTAAAATTGAAAAAAGAATTCACACTGAAATTCACGACGGCTTGTAACCATCGCTACTTGCAATTTACGACTGTTTTTTACCCGTCGCGATTGATAACGATTGTTGGAGTGACAGTTTTAACAACTGTCGTGATACAGCCCGGCGACACACCTTTCCGTGACGATTACACAATCGTCACGCCTTGCAATTTGTGGCTGTTAAAACCGTCTTAACATGCCAAAACTAGCCGTCGTAATTTACCAATTTTCTCGTAGTGGAAGAAGAAAAGGAAAGCAAATGGGATTGGAAACTAAGAAGAAGAACGTGTAAAAGAATCCATATCGCCTGCCATGTAGGCTAAATCTAACGTCTGTTTCCCCCTATTTGACATATAGGATCGACGTAGACCTTTTTGAACAATTAAAGCATCATTTTGGAACTTCTTAAACTTAAGGGACCAAAATGAAACCCGAGATAAACTTCAGGGACCAAAAATGATATTTTGTCTTTATTTTTAATATTGCAAGGCCTATATTTTTATACATTTTGTTTATATTATTTCAACTTCACGTGTGTACACTGTTGTTTTCTTCAACATTGGTGATTGTTACTATGCTTATTAGGGGTGTTTGTGGTGCAGTTTTGATCAGTTTTGATTCAAAAACTCATCTGATTCAAAGATAAATTTACTTGTGATTCAATTTAGTTTTGATGATATGTTTAAAAAATTGATCTGACCCGATCCAATTTAATGCCGTTTAATTTAAATCGGTTTAGGGATATCCAAATTATAATTTATATTTTTATTAATATTATAAAATGATAATAAATTATAAATTTGATATCATATATAACATATAGTATAATAAAAGTTAATATTAGAACATGAGACTTATCGATTATGGTTGAAATACATGAAATAATAAAAATAAATAGATTAAATCAAATTAATAAATAGTATTAAAAAATAATTATCATTGAAAAATAAATTAACTTAACATATCATACTAATAAAAGTTAAATAAATATAAAAATATATACATGCAGTTTGATTAAGTTTTACTCAATTTTAAAAAATCAATCCGAAATTCGATATGAAACCAACGGTTTTCATAAAATAACATCTAAATATATTTAATAAATTTTAACTGTTTGCAGTTTTCAATTTTTTTAGACCACTCTGTTTTCGATTTGAACATCTCTAGTGCTTACATGCTTTTTGTTTACTTGTTTTACAATTTGATTTCTTATTGTGAATTGAAAAAACAAACAAAAGACACAATGATTTATTTTATTTGCTTGTAATAATCTTATAAATTTTAATAGAGTTGTGAAAATAAGCTAGTTGGTATGTACTTTGTACCAAATATGATAATACATGTTACTACAAAATATACTTTCGGTAACACTATATTACCATGGTCATTTTGTCACCATAGTAATTTCTCGTTTTTAACACGCATGATTTTTTTTATTTTATTAAAAAACTTTTCATCACGAATTTTAAAAACAATTGTGGTCATAGAATTTAGGTGACAAGCTTTAACTCCCAGCATCAACATTTTTTTTATTTTTTCACTAAAATAAGTGTGCGTCTCTTAACATTTATTGTTATTTAAAAATTGAAAGTTTAAAAACTACGATTATTTCATTCAACTCTGGTTATATGTTTCATATTTCACTACGGTTGTTGTTAGCAATTGTAGAGAAATATTTTCATACAAAATTAAAATATAACAGGTACTTTACTTTGTTCCTAATACATGAGGGTGCTCTAGCGAACAAGACTACAGCGATAGTGAAATCTTCACAATCTTCTGACATTTCTATTAACGAATATCATTCTTGGTCTCTTCATCCTCTTCGAAGTACGTTACATTACTTATCGTACCTGATCGGACTGGATTGTCAATGTTCTTCAACAATTGGGCTTCGAATGAATAGGGGTGTACCTCCAAGGTACTCCGACGCCAAAGTGAGAACTCGAGCAAGGGAGAGCAAGTACAAAGCTTTAAGTTAGAATGAATGAATTATCAATACCTGGACCTCTAGTGAAAGAGGGTATTTATAGCCCCCAACGATGGGGCAATATTTCCTACTTTGGGCTTGATTTGTTGGAGGCCCAAGCAATAGGAAATTGTCAGAATCCTACGTGGTAGGGCTGAGTCAGTGAGTGACTCATATCCTGGGTGAACTTCCTGTAGGGTTCAGGAGTGAGCTAGCGGATTTCCCGTGAATGGTTGACCACGTGCTCTTCGTGAAGCATGTGGATTTGACGTTGTAACAGCTGGCGCAGAGTGGGTGCAAGTGGGCCTGGATCACAAGTGGGCCTGCTCAGCCGTGGATCATGAATTGGGTCTGCTCGGTCCAGACCAAAACAATTACCATTCTCTATTCATTGATCATTTCTTGGTCTCTCTCTCTCCCTCTCTCTCTCTTGTTGTGGTTAGTAGTGGTAGTACAACTTTTTTAATTTTTTTGTTCTTTGTTAGGGTTCCTAGTTTCATTTTTTAACACATAAATGATGTTTTCTTTTGTTGCATTTCTTGAAACAACGGTTTCGGTATATACATTATGATGCGTATTGTTCATGTTGCCATTTTCATATTTTGTGACTATAACTTTGTGTAGTTAAAAATGAAATTATTGGGTTATTGATTGATGTCATGAATTATATTCGTGGTTATGAATATGCTTTAGGTTTTGGTGTTGTTAAATGTTATATGGATGTGATGGATATGCATATGCATATAATCATATTAGTATGTTGTGTGTGTAGTATTAGTGTGTCATTCACATTATTCTTTTGATATAAATTTCAGAACTTGTTATGAATCGTTGTTGGATGAAAGATGATAGATTAGGTCTGGTGTATGAGAAAGGAGTTCTTGAATTCCTTGAATTCGCCGAACAAAATGTTCCTGACAGTAATGGTATCTTTTATTGTCCTTGTGTTAATTGCAGAAATATCAAAAAATGGTCCAAAAAAATATTACATCACCTATGCTGTGATGGAATATGTCAAAATTCTACAACATGGACGTGACATGGAGAAGTGGATAAAATTAAAATGCGACGTCACCAGGGCCGGTCCTGTGCATGTGCAAACAGTACTACAGCCTAGGGCCTCAACATCTAAAGGGCCTCTAAAATTCCCTATGTCTTTTGCAGTAAGGAACTACAGTCTCTTGCAGTAAAAAGCTATTTTAATATGTAAAGAGCTAGGCCCTCAGTCTATTGCAGTAAGAAGAAGGGCTAGCTTGCAAATTATAGGAGACAATTAAGATTCGTTATTTATAGTTTATACTTTTTCCTACAAAAATGTGGGACTAGCTTTACATATCTTTGACAACCATACTATTTGTCTATTATATTCATGTCATATTTTAAATAATATATTTTATATCTGTCAACAAAATACAAATATTTTAAACTTCAATAAAAAAATCTCAACTATCTATTAAAACTATGATTACATATATTATACTACAGTAATATATGTAATCTTTTAAGCAAAGTAAAAGTCGTGTAACTATAAATCCAAAACAATTCAAATAGAAGTATTCAAATCAATTCAAATCTAAATTGATCCAAATAAAAGTCGAAAATCAATTCAAAATAAATTGTATAGTCAATAAAAAAATTGAATTGTATTTGAATTTTTAACCAATTATACAAAACTTAACCGAACTGCGAATAATTTTATATATCAGGTACATTTTTACTTCAAAATCTATTAGGCCCATTTTTTAAATTCGAACAGGGCCTCCGAATTGATTGGGCCGGCCCTGGACGTCACAAATGGATGAAGTTGATGAAGATATGATTTGTCAAAATTATAATTTCTAAAGTTATTTACTAACTATTATTATTTGAAATTATAGGTGTTTAAAGTCAAGACACCAAGGGACGAGACACCAAGTCACCAAGATAGTATTATATGATGTGATGATGTGTATATTGTAGGTTGTTTGATGCCATTTTGATTTTATGTAATATACAATTTTTTGTTCTTAATGGAATTGTGACATTGAAGTAATACAATTTTTTGTCTAGTTCAATTCACAAATGGGTGTATTGTTGTTTCTGGACTGATACGATTCAGAAATATTCAAGTTAAAAATTTGGGAATTCTGTAAAGTAGAAAAATATATATTAAAAAAAATTAATATTATATGTTTGTTTCATCACGGTTGTTTTCTTCCGCCGTTGTTAAACGTAGCGCGCTAACTAGCTTATCACCACAGTCACACACCTGTTGTAGAAACTAGCATTCATACAATCACATGCAACCTAACAACGGACGTACAACTGTCATAATATGTGTCTCGCAACCGTTGTCATGTGTGTTTTCAACACAGGGTTTAAAATTTAATAAAAACAAATATTTATCATTTTTTAATATATAAAGATTGCATTAGAAGTACCAGATATAACCTTTAAACAAAGAAGAGTAAACAACTCAACATATTACATAACACAACTCTTAGGAGACTCCAACCAAACATTCAAATTGATAACAACCGAATCTTTTGCTCCGATGAAGGGGGCCTTTGTGGAGCAGTGGCACAAGGAGACGTCTTCTTTCCACTTACCGGTTGGGGAGATGACGATCACCTTGCATGATGTGCAGTGTCTTCTCCACCTTCCGATCAGGGGGCGCTGTTGCACCACTCCCGGATCCAGAGGATCGAACCCAGTGAGTGGATGGCGCTCTATTTGGGTATGGAGCCCGAAGTTGCTGAATTTGAGTGCATCACGACATGTGGGCCTCATATCCGGTTCACCACACTGAGCTCTTATTTCGAGCAACACCTGGTGGCGGCAACCGATGCCGAGGCGGCAGGTGACGACCTATTTATAGAGTATCATCGTGGCTGCGCTCTCCGGTGCTGGAACATGCATGTGGTAGGCGCTGCAATCTTTGTGGACAAGAGTGCAAGGTACGTCGACGTGACCTACCTCCGCTACTTCAGGGACCTGACTACCGTTCACTAGTGGAACTGGGGGGCAGCTACTCTGGCATACCTATACCAGAAGCTGAATGAGGCCTCCAACTGGAGGACAAGGCAGTTGACCGGATCCTGCACACTACTTACGGTACGTTTCATTTTAATTGTTTCGTATTTATTTATGTTTCGTATTTGTGTTTCGTATTTACTTATGTTTCGTATTTATTTATGTTTCGTATTTACTTACGGTACGTTACATTATCGTGTTTGTGTTTCAGAGCTGGATCATCTCTTACTTCTCCCGGATCCACGGCTTCCACATTGATCCAGAGTAGGATGACGCCATGCCCAGGGCCGCCAGATACGTTCTCCAGAGGGGGAACAATGCAGTGGGACCATACCGTGGGTACCTGGACCGCACGATGCACGATGACGTCACCTGGAGGCCATTCAGCGACTACACTCATGTTGTCCCATTTGACGGCATATCTTTATATTCTGCCTGGTTGGCATGCGGGACCAGCACCATGGTCCGGTATCTCCCTGAGCGGTGCATGCGACAGTTTGGGTATGTGCAGATGATACCCAGGTCACCTTTTGAGGCTGCTCCCGACACAGTGACCCGAGTGCAGCTCACTAGCATATTTGAGGATTGGGAGCGTCATGTGGTACCGGAGGAGTATCGTCGCATTCGGGTCACCCAGGACTGGCACAGTGTGGAGGGGCACATTGTTCTACCGGGTGTCACATCCTCTGCTGAGACCCGATGTTCCCGACACTCCTAGGCCAGCACACGAGGAGATCCTGGAGAACCAGCAGGCCGAGGATGACCACGCCATTGATCTCCTGCCGATCTGCCAGCGGATAGAGATGCTTGGGCGGGACGCGTTGGATCGAGGTGTCGTTCATCAGGGCGGTCCAGAGGCTGTCGCCGTGATGGAGATGATCGTCACTGATGCGGGCGGCAGAGGAGGTCCCAGGGGGAGAGGGTTAGGCATACCTAGTAGTGGTCGGGTTTATTTTTTTTGTTTTCGGATTGTATCTTTCGCACACTGTTACTATTTGGATCGGCTTGTATATATTATTTGGATTTGATTTATCATATTAGTATTTTCTATTTATATGTCGCTTATTTTATTTGGCGTTTTCCTTTAATTAAAAATACGAGACTGTTTCGAAAAACATAAAAAAAAACACAGTTTCTGCATAATTCGGAAGTTCATTTCCGAAACCCCCCAAAATCTGAAAAAAGGTGTTTTCGGAAGTGTATCTCCGAAAACATCCCCATATGGTGTTTTCGGAGATGCACTTCCGAAGTCTGAGAAAATTTAAAAAAAAAAAAAATACTTCGGAAATGCATTTCCGAAGCAGGGGTGAAGTGGGGTTTTCGCTGGGGATGACCCCCATAGGAAGGTGGGTAAATAAATTTTCTAAATTTTTAGCTAAAGAGGAGATTTCCACTGCATTTTTATGTCCACCCTTAAAAAGGATGTCATTCCTAGCTAACCATAAGTTAAAAATGTAAAAATGCTGAACCATCTACTTCGAGAAATATAAGTATATATAGCACAAGAGTACAATTTGCTGATCAATTGTGCAATAAATCAAAATCCAAAAAGTTGTTACATAAAGCTAGAGAAACGACAATTAGCTAGTTGGCCCACATGCTTACATGTAAGAATAAATAAAAATAAAATGCAGTTACAGGTTTAACTTGCAATTGAAAATTAAAATAAAGCACTAATAGAGTAACTTTACTAGTAGCTATTTAAATATTAAGAAACAACAATAATTGAAAATAGACACTCCTAAACATTAATACCCCACTTATGGAGTAATCAGAAAAAAGTAATCCCACTTATGTGATTATACATTTTAAGTTTTTAACACCATTTATTTGCTTTTCTTCTTAAAACAAAACTCAATTTACTATTGTGAAATAAAGTAATAAAGTATTTCCTATATCCTTAAATATTATGGTAGTTGACAATTTCACAAAATAAATAAATAATATTTTTATTAAATTATTGTACCTAAAAATTTAATTTTTTTTAATCAATAACCTATATATATTAATACAAAAATATAAATAAATGATTGAACTCTAAATTAGTATCTTACACTCATTTAACTTAACTAACAAATATCAATATAGTTCACTCACTCAACTAAAAAATAATTGTAATTTTTCGTTAAAACAGCTAAATTGGTAGATGCGGAAAGACATGCACTAAAAAAAAAAATAAGACTATGCAAATAGTAGTACACTAACAAATACTAGAATTTGACGTCAGCCTTTAATATAAATATGAGCTTTCTATGTTAAACAATTTCATTCATTCTTGTGTGAAGATATATACAACAATTTAAGGTAGTTGGATCAGCATAACAAGATAATGGAGAACCAAAAAACAGAAACTTGGATTGAAAAAGCAAAACCATTCATAGCTGTTTTGTCATTGCAATTAGGATATGCAGTTATGGATGTTTTATCAAAAGCTGCATTGAATAAAGGAATGAGCAACTATGTTTTTGTTGTCTATCGTCATGCTGTTGCATTCATTGTCATTACCCCTTTTGCACTCTATTTTGAAAAGTATATTTCTTTCTTCCTCTCCTCTCTCTCTTTGTATTTATTGTCTCTTTGATTTATTAAAAAAATTGAAAAAATTCACTCTATAAAACAAAATAATCACTTAGTCAAGAAAAAAAAAGAATGAGAATTTGTTTTTAAATAAAAAAAATTTAAAAAAAAAAATCTCTCGAATAATTTTTAGGCAAGATTATTTTTTATATTTTCTATCAATATTTTATTATAATTTGTAATTGGCTTTTAATTGTATTGTGTTTTATTTTTATGTAACAGGAAAGTGAGGCCGAGAATGACAATTTCAATCTTCTTTAAGATAATGGTGCTCAGCTTGCTAGAGTAATGATTTAATTGCTTATTTTTAATCAAAAACAATGGGTTATCGATTAATCAAACATATTTTCACTAAATTTATGTTAATTTGTTCATGACAGGCCAGTTATTGATCAAAATTTGTATTTTTTGGGAATGAAATACACAACAGCAACTTTTGCAGCTGCCATGAGCAATATGCTTCCTGCTATTACTTTTATATTGGCTTCCATTCTTAGGTAATTCTTTTGTACGTTTTTTTTTTGTCCATAAGTAACTCTTGTATTAAAAGAGAGTACTAGCGTACTCAACCCTTACAAGAGATAACAGGAAAACCTGAAAACCAACAAAAATCCAACAAAAAGAAACAACCCACGAAACTAAAGACTCACAAACACAAGGACGGGTCTTTGTACGTTATTAATATTTTACCATATTATCTAATTTTCATAAATGTATTTTCGATAACAGACATAATTTTTATTTATATATTTGTGCTTAGGCTCGAAAAGATAAAAATAAAATGTATAAGAAGTCAGGCAAAGGTGTTGGGCACGATAGCAACCGTCGCTGGTGCCATGACGATGACATTAGTTAAAGGCCCAATACTTTTAGACGCATTTGGAAGCAATAGCCACAACCATCCTAGTGTTGCTATAACTAGTCAACATACAATAGCTGGAGGAGTGTTGATCACAATAGGATGCATTAGTTGGGCTTGTTTTTTTAACCTTCAAGTGAGTTATTGTTATTCTGACTCATTCTTCACTCATTCTTCAATATTATAAAATATTATGGACATGTTTTACATTCAATTTTAGATGACAACAATGATTGATACCAGTGAAATAATGTGACTTTCTTAGGCTATTACCCTTCAAACATACCCTGCAACACTTTCTCTTTCGTCGTGGATATGTCTAATGGGCACGATTGAAGGTGCGGCGGTGGCTTTTGTTATGGAATGGGGTCATCCTTCAGTTTGGTCCATAAAATGGGACATGAGATTGTTGTCGACTATTTACACAGTAAGATTATCCAACCAAACTATCGAAATCATAATAAAAAATATGTTATCAAAATGAGAAATTTACATTCGGTAAAGCTTATTATTTTAGGGTGACTAACTTAATTTAAAAAATATTTACACGCAGGGCATATTCTGCTCAGGGTTAGGTTATTACCTGCAAGGAGTTGTGATGAAAACCAGAGGTCCGGTTTTCGTCACAGCATTTAGTCCTTTGAATATGGTGATTGTTGCTATTTTGGGATACTTTCTTCTCGCGGAACAAATGTTTTTGGGAAGGTAATTCTATAAATCCAGTAATATCTATCTAATTAATCAAATTCTAAAAGAATTTTTTAATTGATCAAAATCGAGTAATTGAATCGAGATAATATTGCAGGGTGATAGGTGCATTTATCATTTGTTTGGGCCTATACCTTGTTATATGGGGAAAAAACAAAGATTATGATGCCTCCGCAAATCAAATTATTGAAGAGCATGTTGAATCAGCTAAGCAAACTGCTGGTGAAAATTGCACTCATGAGGTCATCATTATTCACTAACTTTGGAACTGAAATCAACAACCTAAAGAGCAACTACATGGATGGCTTACAAATTCTTGTTGCTTTATCTAATTATAATGCCTACTTTTAATTATTATTGGCATTCGAGGGAGCAATAATGCGTCTTCTACGCGTTAATATTGACAAAAGTAAATAGTTCTTGTTTTTTTTTTTTGTAATTGTTTTCGATCTTTATATTGTGATGTGCTTGGGTAGAGATTTTTAACATGTTGAAGGCAGTATAAATAAGAAAATATCAAAACTACCAAAGTGTGTTTTGAAAATTTGTAGATACTTTATGTTATAGCAATTGCAATATATTATTAACATGGTGATGCAATATATTATTAACATGGTGTATGTGAGCTTTCAAAAGGCTAAAGCGAAGGCTTCCCTAATATTATTAGATGAATTTGAGGTCTAAATCTTCCACAGAGAACGTAACTCATTTGCTTTGAAGAGGTGAAAATGAAGAATGAAGAGTAAAATAAATACTTGAAACAATTTCTTAAAGGAAGTAAAATAAGAAATTTCTTAAAGATACAATCTATCAAATAAGAAAAGAAATGTACCTGGAAAATACATTTTTGCCCTTTGCTAAAAAAATTCCACCTAATTGTTTTAGGGGTAAAATGTGTCTAAAATTTACTTTTTGTGACTAAAGTCAGAATTTGACTACATTCTAACTAATAGTTTGGTCTTTTTGTGTTCCCATTGGTTCATTGATGTACAATATTTCATTTGCAACATAACTATTTTCTCTTTCTCTCTCGTCATTTTTTTTCTTTCTCTCTGACCTTTTATTCCTCTTCTTCTTTCTTTTCATCTTTCTCTTCCGCTTCTTTGTTCTTTCTTTTCTCAATTTCCAAATCAAAACAATCAAGACAGAAGAAGAGGAATGGCTACGGTGGTGCGAACATGGGAGAGGATGACGAAAGGCTAATCTGCCGGCGATGTCGGATTCGTAAGGAACATGTGGTGGTCGGCCACTTTTGTGCGATTTTAAGGTGATGTTTATACCATCACTCCAAGTTGCTTATGGTATGCTATGCTCTTCCTCTTCATCCTTTTTTTCCAAATCCAACACTTTCATGGTTTAGGGTTTCCAAATCCAACACTTTCATGGTTTAGGGTTTCCAGATCCAACAATTTTATGGCTTAGAGTTTTCATATCCAAAACTTTCATGGGTTAGGGTTTACGGATCTAACACTTTATGATTTTTCTTGTACAGGATGCAATAAGTGGTGGTGGCGGTTGCGGACTTTCTCATATCGAAATAATTTTTGAGGTTTGATATTTCTGGCCTTTGGAACTCCGAAACAGTATATTTATTTTTGGTGTTGTTCTCACATTTTCTTGTGCTTTGATATTAACCATTCATGTGCTTTGATCGTTGATTATGAATCCAAGTCTTCGTTCTCGGTAGTTCAGGGTATACAACTCTCACATGGGTGTACACCAAGTATTTGTCAATATTACTGTCATTTTCAACCATTTTATATTACTGTCATTTTCGACAGGTTTCTAATATCTAATACCTCGAGGCATCAAAACTGCAGAGGATGTATATGGGTGGCTGAGATTAACAACATAGATATAAATACATTTTTATTGTGGCTAACGGTCTTTTGAATAGTTTCTTCACTTTTATGAGTTACTCTCTGTTATTTCAGCTTGGATACGAACTTAAAGACAACCAAGTTGAGAGTTTGTTTTGGCATTTCAAAGTTGTGGCTGAGCAAAAGAAGGTATATAAGAACGGGTGATTTTATCCTGTTCCATTTCATTGACTCAATCAATGAATTGGGTTTATACTTAAATTGTCTCCATTAAAATAGTAATAATAATTTCTTTAATCATCGTTCTCTGATGTTCGATAATGTTCAATCACCAAACTTGGCTTACATTCTATGGATTTACCGACTAGATATATTTTTTATGATTAAGCTACACAACACACTGTACTTGCATTACGGTAAATAATATTTTTATTTTAGTACTTTTATAATATTTTTCAATTTATAAATGTACTAAAATAAAAATATTAAAATAATTTTAAGATTTAAATAATTTTAATATTTAAAAATTAAAAAAAATTGTTTTATAATAAATTAGAAATAAATTAATAATAATTAAAAAATATTTTAAAAACAAATGCGCATAACACAATAGTACCCGTGCGTGTTCGCACGGGTATCCTAGCAGTTTCTTATATAATTAGAGACTACATACTAGTGTTTGTAATTCTCATTTCCACTTTTTTTTTTATCACTATTCTCATTTCCACTTAAAATGTATAAAAAGGTGTGAAATCTTTTATGCTAAATAACACTTTTAAAGGGAATTTAAATATCTTTACTTTCTCTCTTTTGTTTCTTTATTTGCATAGCATCACATTGATGGATGGATAATAACAAGATGAGATGACCAGAGGAGTTCTTATCTACCCGCCATAAAAAGTTGGGTAGAGTTATCCTTAGCGTAAAATATATTGAAAACAATTAAAAAATATGTCATTTAATAAATAATTAAAGATGATAAAATTAAATAGTATTATATGATTGATTGAAGATATATTTCTTAATTTTTTGTGATGAGTAGAGAAGTTGTCCCCTTCATATATAATTTTTTAATAAATTATTGATGGATGGTAGTGTAGCATTATGTTTGAAACAGAGACACAAATTCACTTAAGAATAAATTAGAAACTCTACTTCCATAGCTCTTACCTTAAACAACACATACACGTCTGCCAAGACTGAATTTCATCCCGCTCTTATTATTTCCAACATTAGAAATAATATTTCCATTATGCTTGACATGGAAACTAATCGCTAATCTTCCAATCGCAGTTGTGAGAGATCGAACTGTGGTTCTCCCTACCAAATCCAGCGCCAATCACCACTGGACCAACTATCGATTGGTTATATAGCTATTATCTCTTAATGAAAAGCAATGCATTCCAGTCTCTTTATCCACCAACTCACTCAATAATTTCCCACTAAGCACCATAAACTTGACCAAAGGTGATGAAAGAAAACGTTGTTTCTTTTTCTTGCCTTTTGTTTTATTTGGTTTATCTGAATTTTATACAGTATATAACTTTATGACATTTTCATTTTGTGTTTGTACTCTATGTGAGTGTATGTCTAGTGTGTTTTACTAGACGAATGTGTTTGTACAATGCATTAGTTCATTTTGTTTTATTATATGAATTGACTAATAATTGTGCTCCTTACGAAGTTATAATTGATGCACTTAATACTTTTGCTTATTCTATCTTGCATGGGCTTTCCTTCATTTTTATTTTTTTTGGTTAGTTGCTTGTACTTGTTGTGTTATAGTTGTAGTTAGTTTTTAGCTAATTGTTTTGGTTAGATTATAATTTTTTATGGATAAGGGAATGGATTCTCTGCATTGATACTTTACTCATAAATTTAATTCATTGTATTATATTAGTTTTTCTCTTATAATAAATATTCAAGTATTATTTTATACAATTTAGACATATATTGTATTTAGAAACACATTATAGTATTTATAAGAGATAATATAGTACTTAAAAATGTATTATATTTAAAATAACATAATTTTTAATTTTATTTATAATATATATTATGGAGTTTTAATTTTAATTTTTTTAAATAAAAAAGTCCATTTAGGACCGGGTAGCCCGAAACCCATCTAGGGCCGGACTCGGATAGTAAATCTCAAACTCATATTCTACCGGGCCTTTTTGGCCCAGCCCTAAAAAACCCAGTGCCCGTTAGGGCCGGCCCGTTTAGGGTCCGGTAGCCCATATTGACAGCTCTACGAATGACGGGAGAAAAATGTCATGGGAGAGAATCTCCTCCCAATTTAGAAAAGAAGTGTTAAGAAAGAGTTTCTTAATTTAATTTTAACTCAATGGACTAACTCACTCCACCCCCAACATAATCTCGTTTATTTAGAGGGCTAGAAGTGGATATAATTTAAGTCCCACTTCATAGCTTTTCAATTTCCTACCACTTCAATTTTAATATCAGTTTCTATTTCCTTAATCAACGTAATAAAGGATAGTGGCGGCGTGAAGGATTGTCGAAGTTCAACCAAAAGAGACGGTGGCGCGAAGGATTGTCGGTGTTCAACCAAAAGAGACGGTGGCGAAGTAATTAAAAAATAATATGTGGCATGATATGTATCTTGAGAGTTTAAAACTATCTCTCTCTCTCTCTATCTCTCTCCTATCTCTCTCACTCACTCTCCACAATCAAACCCTCCATTGTTCACCAAAGAGTGATTTCAATCTCTAACTTTTGGCATCAAGAGTCTGATTCTATCCACCAAACACATAGTGTGCATTATGAATTCTGTCTCCAATGAACGAACCCCTACAAACCTACTCATCTTTAATACGAAGAACTACGACAAATGGTGCAAGCAAATGAAGATGTTGTTTGGCTACCAAGATGTTCTTGAAGTCATTAAGAATGGGGTGAATCCTCTAGTCGAAGGTGCAACGGATGCACAACGAGCAACGCGTAAGGAAGAGAAGAAGAAAGACTGATAGGCGTTGTTCTTGATCCATCTATGTATGGATAGTGACAAATTTGAAAAGGTTGTTCATTGTGAATCATCAAAGCAAGCGTGAGAAATTCTAGAAAAGGCATATGTTGAAGCTGACAAAGCTAAGGTGGTGAGATTACAAACTCACAAATGACAGCTTTAATTGATTCAAATAAATGAAAAGGAAATAATCAATGATTACATGGCAAGAATTACTCGATTGGTGAACCAAATCAATGCCTGCAGAGAAACAGTTATTGAGCATAATGTTGTGTTGAAGATCTTGTGTTCTTTGAGGATAAGATTTGACAACATTGTGGTGGTGATTCAGGAATCGAAGGATCTTGTGATGTTGAGCAAAGAGGAGCTTCAAAGCTCTCTTAAGGCTCGTGAACAAAGGATTGGGGAGAGAAATAATAACAAGACAAAGGCGGAGATCGCTTTGCAAGCTCGATTCAATGAGAAGATAAGTCGAAAGTAAATGGCCCATAAAGAGTAAAGGGAATTTTTAGAATTTTGGATCAAGAGAGTCTCAAAATTCAAAGAATTCGACTTGTCAAAAGGGTGAGAGCAGCTTCAACAAAAATGGTGGTGAAGGTAACTTGAGAGGTCAAAAGGGAAAGTTTGACAAGAGCAAGATGAAATGCTACAATTGTCAAAAGTTTGGTCATTATGCAAGAGATTGCAATGCGAACAAGAAAGAACCTCAAGCGGATGAAGTCAGTGTTGCAAGACAAGATTTTGATAATGATTACACACTTTCGGTCATGATCACGGAAGTGAGATGCAGCAGTAGTAGGTTGTAGGACAGGAGCAGCAGTTCTGCGAACTCTGCTGAAACGTGTTGTAACTCGTTACCTAGAGGTAGCAATCAGTTACAAGCAGCATAAAACATCATGATGAGGGCAAAAGAGGGAATTAAAAACAGTGAGGAATTGTATTTGGACTCCGATTGTTCAACTCATATAATGAGGAGGAAGGATTGGTTTGTCAAAATCAATCAAGCCATGAAAAATAAAGTAAAATTTGTAGATGACACCACTTTAGCGGCTGACGGTACTGGTGATGTTTTGATTATAAATAGGGATGATGGGAATTCCTTGGTCAAAGATGTATTGTACATTCCAAGAATCAAATGTAACCTTCTAATCATTGGTCAATTTCTTGAAAAAGGGTTACAAGATTCACATGAAAAATAAGGCATTACGAGTTATGGATGAAAACAGGGTTTTATGTTAGAAAAAAATATTTTAGTCTTATTAGGATGCTAGAAGAAAGAAAAAGTCTATGGGAGGCTTTGTCCTAATGTTGTCATGCAAAGTGGACCTAAAGTTAGGATACAGGGAACCCTACCTAATTGTTATCATGCAAGGTTATCAATCTAAGGTCTATTTGATTCAATCTTGATCAAAGGATCATGGTGGATCAAGACATCCTAAGGGAATATGTAATCAAGCAATCAACAATATCAAAGGTACCTAAACATGAAATAGGCATCACACAACAAGAGAGTATCAAGAAAGAGAATTCCTAAACATGAATTAGGGTGTCATGTACTTAATGCCCAAGGCATCCAAGAAGTTTTAGATGAGACAAATAGGTTGGGATCAAGTGAATCCTAAACAAGCAATAGGTTACCCTAAATATGTC
Organism: Vicia villosa; assembly: GCF_029867415.1. Classification (NCBI taxonomy): domain Eukaryota; kingdom Viridiplantae; phylum Streptophyta; class Magnoliopsida; order Fabales; family Fabaceae; genus Vicia; species Vicia villosa. The sequence goes on from NC_081180.1 coordinate 159,769,125, forward strand.
TAATAAGTATTAGAAAAACAAGTAATGGTAAGGAAACACGTTGTAATACGGTGAACTGACTTTTTATCGAAATGTCGCGGATAGCAAGAGTCGCCACCGACTTTTATTTTATCCAAATTAAATCAGAAAGGCTAAAAGAATAGAGAAAAACCTTTTTGAGAAAAACTGAGTTCGGGGGGGTAATTATGCAAAGGGAAGGTGTAAGGCACCCTTTGCATCCATGGTCTCCCATGGGCTCTTAATTGCTTTGCTCTTTGTTTTCAGAAATGTAGAAGAAAAGAATATGGACTTTAGCTCGTAAATGAGCGTAGCCATTTTGAAGATTTATGAGAAAGAATATGAAAAAGGTTTTAGAGCAAGGCAAAGCAATTAGGGGCAATTACCTTAATAATGTAGAAGAGGTTCTTTTAGCCTTTCAGGGTGAAAGGGTCTATCCATGCCATAAGAGGGCAGGAAGCCTTTCATTTGGAGGTTGAAGGGTCATCGAGAGTTCGTTCGCCATAAGACTGTCCCATGCCATAGGGAGGCAGGTAGTCTAAGGGAAGAACCAGAATAGCCTTTCGTAGGCAGCCAGAGGATACCTCAGCCTTTTCATAGGCAACTTTTGAGGGTCGAGGTCATATTGGTGTATCGAAGGCAGCATCATTTAGGGACTTTATGACCTTTGTATTTACAGAGGCAACATGACTGAGGTATCCTCGTATTCGAGGGACATGGCTATTCTGCAAAAACACAAGGCAACAGGCAACAAGGCAACAAAGAGGTTACCCCAAAAGTGTGCGTGTGTGCACCAATCACGTGATTGGATTCAGAAATTTATCTTATAATTAGTTACTCTAGGTTAATTACAGTCTTGCACTCCCTAGAATTACTAACCACAGCAATTAATACTAACAATTAAAATAATAATGGGGAAAGGGAAATTGAAACCAGCGGGGGGAAGGGAAATTGAAACCAGCGGGATAATAATGCTATAGGTCTAACACAAGTAATAATTAAGATCATGGTTTAGGGTTACCGACTATTCGAAGCTTTGGCATTTGGCAAACCCTGAAAGGTGGGAAAAATAAGAAGCAATAGTAGGGTGAGTGCATTATCGGTTCAGATGCAAACATGACTAACCCTAATCAAAAATAAAAGGATAAAAGAAATTAAAATAAATAAATGGACACTTAGCTTTGAATTTGATCTGGTATGGTTGGCGGTCAGAGGAAACTTCGGGGTTAACCCTGAAAAATGGCAAAGGCAAAGGCAAAAAAAAAAAATAGGTGTGAGTGTATGCGGAGTTCATATTTAAAGGGTAAACCCTAAAATAAAAGGAAACAAAAATAGACTTAAAAATTAAATTTAATACTTAGCTTCGAATCTTGATAGGCGCGTAGTCGGAAAGGGTCTGAAAAGTCAACCCTGAAAAGGCACAGAAAAGAAATATTCTTAGTGTAGGGGTAATTCTCGTAAACCCTAATTCGGGCGTAAATTGACTAAAGTAACACAATCGATTTAATTAATTATTGGTTTCGCAACCTAATTAATTAAATCGGATAAAGAAAATAAAATCAGACACAAAACATTTTTTTATGAATTTTTGGAATTAAAATAACATATATGTGAATTTTTGAAAATATATGAATAAATAAATACAATTTAAATAAGTAAAGGTAATATTAAGAAAATAATATAATTTAAATGAAAATAAATATTATTAATTGTAAATAAGAAAAGAATAAAAGAAAATAAATAAATAAATAAATAAATAAATATATATATATATATATAAAGGTTTTTTGAAAATAATAATATATAGTTTTGAAAAGAAAAAGAAAAGAATAAAAATATATTCATAAATATATAAAATAAATAAAACAGATTTATGTAATTAAAAAGAAAAAAATTGGGAAAAACTTAGCTGGATCCTGTGTGGCGCGCGTGTGAAGACCATGATGCACCTGCAAGCCTGGGCGCGTTGGATCATGGGCTTGATGAGATGGAAGGCCAGGATCATGAGGTCACACCATATCGCGTGTTTCATAACGCACCGGATCTGGAGGGGGTTTGAAATTCTGCGTGCGCGAGACCGACCAATGGGAGGGGGCCACGCCATCGTCTTCAACCTCTCGCTAAGGCCTTTAACAGCGCTTTTTTCTCAAAAGCGCTATGGTATGTCATGTTCATATCTGCAAAATAACGAATAGGGGCAAACGCACATGGAAATTTTTCGCGATAGGTCCGTTAGATTCGTATGGACCTTGCGAATTCAATCATGGATCCAATTGATCCTAATTTTACCTGTAGGGGAAAACCCCAATTCGAAACCTTCAAACTCTAATAATGGAACTTGACTTAAACGTGCCCAGAAATTCAATTAAAACTCCAGAAACATTAAGAGCAATATGGCAAACATGAATACGCATATAAATTCGAACAATGATGCATGAATGAGTGGATTTGAATCAGAATAGGAATCGACCGAAACTGACTTACAGTGCTTGATTCTTGATGCTTTAAGGCTTAAGGATGATTGAGACGGATTCCTTGGAGGTCCAGGAGTGAGTAAGGATCGACCAAAACCTTTGAAACACCTTGTAACAAAGAATTGAAGTTTGAGATTTTCTTCAATTTTTTGGCTCGGACCTAGTGTTCTTGCAGCAATTTTTCTGAACCCTTGTACTCTGGATTGATCATATACTTATAGAGGAATGATTAGGGCAACATAATATGAACAAATCTCATTGAATCTTTGACTTGTCAATTGGAAAATTTGATTTGTGAATATTGTTAATTATGGCCAAATTGATCCAATATCCTTTTAATTAGCATGTGCACGAATTTGATTTATTTAGGGGAATTATATTGATTGATTCCTTGACCTAAAATTGAAGTAAAAATCAAATCTTTCATTATTTTTATATTTTATATGATTAAATCATGATTTAAATGAATTAAAATCATAAAATAATTAATAAAAATTGTAAAAATAAAAAGTCTTTGTTTTTAGCACGTGGATGGGCCTATAATGAGGGTAGAACAAAAAGAATGCAAGCCCATTTAGAAATATTTTAAGTTTTAGGCTTTTTTTCTCTTGTACACCCTTGAAAATAGGTGAACTTGTACACCATGCCATTTCTTCATATCTCAATATTTTTTTCAAGCTTGTGGACTTTTTGGAAACCTTAGAGAGTCCCCTAATCAGTGTCTTTGGTCTCATATCAAAATAATTTTCCATGCTCCTTATATGTCCTTTTAAAAAAAGTGACTTTTGGTTGACTTTTGAAAAGGACCCATAATGTTTTGGTCCATATCTCTCAAATGAAGCATTTTTAGACTTGGCATGTGAGAGACAAATTTGTAGAGAATTCAATTTCCTTCAAAATAAGCTTTAGATGGAAAATTTCTGATGTTCCATGTGGGAGTTATGGCTGGTCAAAGTTCAGTTGACTTTTCCTATACAAACCCTAATTTAGAAACTTTTTGATTTGTTGATTTTTGATCTTTCCTTGATGAACCATGATCAATACTTGATCAAATGGTGAATTATACTTCAATATTAGGATCTTGACAAAAAGTCGGGAGTTTTGACTGTACTTTGACCATAGTTGACTTTTAGGTCAGTCTAGTCGACTGTTGATTTTCTGAATATTTGAGTGACCAATCTTTTGAGCTGAGACTTTAAGATTTGTCATAGAGGTCATGTGAGAAATATTGAGCCATATGGGATGCCTTGGAGCCATTGATTCATTGATTTTCCTTTGACCAAACCAAACCCTAGTTTCTGAGCTTTCTTTAGGAGAGTGTGTCTTGGAGCTTTGTGTATTGGTTTGAAAATAGGAGAAATAGTATGGGAAAATTTTGGGGTATGACACACGCACCTAACAAGTATAGGCTTTGGAGAGTCTAAACATGAATTAGATGAGGAAATATCAAGTCATACAAAAGGAAATGTCTAAACAAGTATTAGCCACCAAATGAATACCTAAACATACAATAGGTAGACATGTTACAAATAAACATGCTTCAAGTGATCAAGTAATCCTAAACAAGTAATAGGATGAACATACATGTATCTAGCAAGCGTGTATTATAAGATCTCATACCAACAAGCAAGGTAAGACATGTTATCAAGACAAACATGTAATCATGATATTGAACCAAAAATCAAGGTGAATAGGTTATCAAGACAAACATGTGGGATCTAAACATGAATTAGATGGCAAAAGGGTACCTAACAAGTATTAGACAAATAGTAAGTACCTAAACAGGCAATAGGTAACAAGTCACATTAACAAGTAAGGTTGACATTTCAATTCAAGAACAAGTAACTTCAAATTAAACATGAATTCAAAAGATGAACATGTATCAAAGGATCGTGAACAAGTACCTAAATATAGTGAACAAGTAAAGAAAAAGTATTTAATATTATGGACAAGTATCCAAGCAATTGACAAGTGAGGGACAAGTGGTGAACAAGTTTCCAAACACATGAACAAGTTTAAAAACAAGTGAATAAGTATCAATAATATTGAACATGCATCAACATAAATGAGTAAGCATTGATATAAATGAACAAGTATCAAAAGATTATGGACAAGTACCAAAGTAGATAAATAAGTATCCAAGTAATTGAACAATTATTCAAATTATATTAAATATGTGTCGAGGAATGAACAAGTATCAAAGTGATTGAACATGTATCAAGGTTATGGACAAGTACCAATAAGATAATGGATCAATATCGTAAAGGTTGATCAAGTATCAAAAGGTAAGTGAACGTGTATCAAAAGTAATTGAGCAAGTAACAAAGTGAAGGAAGATGTATTAAAGTAAGTGAACAAGTAACAAATTGAATGAACATGTATCAAAGTAACTGAACAAGTAACAAAGTGAATGAACATGTATCAAACACAATTAAACAAATATTGAAAGAATCGTGAATATGTCAAGGAATGAACAAGCATCAAAGCAATCATCATCCTAACCCTCATATCAAAAGAACCAAGTATTAGCTACTAGTAAACTCGTGGCTACACATATGTCAACCTCTTTCAAGTCAAAGAACAAAATGCAACCAAGGTCAAGCAATAGGACAATCTCATCATGCTTCAGGATTAAACAACCTTAAGGCTAACATGGCATAAAGACATGCAATCACTCAAGTGTATACACAACTTAAGTTTTAAGCTCCTAAGGGGCATGCATCAAGGTTTAAGAACCTACACTAATCATACTTCAACAAGTCATGAAGGAAACAAACTTTAATCATGGTAAAGTACACCAAGCTTGGTAAACAAGCAAGGTTCAAGCAACCTAAGCTAAACAAATATACAAGGAATTATAAAACTCAAGAATAATCACCTTAATCAAGGCTCAAACATGCAAAGGTCTCACAAGAAGAAAAGGCAATGCACTATGTCAACTAGTTTGACAAACATCAACTTCTAAGTTAGGAGCATGTATCCAATTAGCATATGACTCAAATTTGATCAAGAAATCAATACAAATAGTATTTGCATATGAGAATGAATTTCCACAACATTACTTAGGTATCAATCAAAGCATCAAAGTATTGCACAATAAGCAAGTCATCAGACTAGGTCAAAGTAGATCAAGACATCTACACACTATCACAAAAGTAAGTTCCACAAGAGAGGAAGTAATCACAAGGTGTCTATCTAGGTAAACTTTCAAATGTTTAGAGTTCATGCTCTTAAGGTTTAGACATTAAACTTTCAAGTATCAAACAAACAATCACAAAGAAGTGAAGATGAAATAAGTATTCAAGTTTATCCAAGTTGACAATATTTAGCATATCAAGAGGTGTTTCAATGTATTAGAGGAATGAAAATATGTTTGGGACAGTAGAATAACAAGTATTTCAAACTCGTCGTGACTCACCCGCAAGGATAGGCCTTAGAGGAAACAAATGTCAAGTATTGAATCCAAACATTGAACATGCAACAATAGCTATCTTCTAACTTGATTTACTTGAAGTAAGAAGAAACATAGATCATGAAATCCAAATATTATCATGCTAAGGTGACACACCAACTCAAATTATAGGTCAAGAGACCTCAACACATTTCATGGCATAAAGATATGTCAAAAAAAGAACAATCATCACGCAAAAGCATTCAACTTTGATCAAGCAAACATGTAAAAAAGAAAGTCCATTTGAAGACTCAAGTATCATCATGATTGGGTTCAAAAAAAATGTAAATAGTGAACTCTAAAATACCTTATCAAGCATAAGTTTGGTCACAACAAGTCCCCACAAATGTCTCATATTAACACAACAAGCATTGGTCAAAAGCAAGACTAGTACCTAGCAACTAGCATGGCAAAAGAATTCACCTCAATCATGGAAAGGAATATGATCAAGCACCAAGGTTATAGGTAATTTAAACCTATCAAAGACTCGTCTTTCATGTCAAGAAAAAATCCCACAAGTATTGCATAAATGCATTTTCATATAGGTATAAACAATCAAAAATGAACATTTAAACTAGTGAATCGGGTCCCTAAAATCATTTCAATAGGTATCAAATTAAATACCTAGTGATCGTACCTGATCAGAAGGATCGTCAAGGCCTGCTCGGAGTTGGATCTTTGAGAAGTGAAGGGGGGTGTACCTACAAGGTACTCCGATGCCAAAGTAAGAAGACGAGCAAAGGAGTGCAAGTACGAGCTAAAGGTCAGAAGAAATTGAATACCTGACCCTCTAGTGAAAGAGGGTATTAATAGCCCCCAGCGCTGGGCCATGATCTCGCTACTGGGCTGGATTTCCAGGCCCAACTAGGAGACTCCCAGGTTTCCTAGGCGGAAATATCGGAGATGCGTGAGTGCTCTCCGTCCTAGTCAACCACTTCGAAGTTTCAGGGAGACGCGGTCTTTTAGGGACTACGTGGACTCTGCATGATTCAGGGGGTTGGGCGTGAAAGAACCCTACGAGGAGTAGGGTCCTCGACAGAGTAGGTGCTCGCAGGGAGCGCGTGCGTCGGGCACCAGATAGCTCGCGGGGAACGCTTGTGCCGGGCACGGTGTAGACGAGCACTTGTTTGCTCTTTGTGGGCCATGGGATGGTTTGGATCCCCAAGGTTAAGTGGGCCGAAAATATATTGGGCCGAATCTTGGCCCAGTCCAGAACAGGAGCCCCCCAAGTCAGAGTTCCGAGCAAGGAGCTTCGACTTTGCCAACGCTCGGCCCATGTTCAGTTGGTCCTCGTCTATTGGTTGTGCTCGGATGGAGCCGTTTGTGGGGGGAGATGAGAAACCGCGCATGATCAACACTCGCGAACGTGGCATGGAGTAATGATTGTCTAGGGGTAGATGGCGGCGCCTAGGGAAGGATGTGTCAGCCGACGCGACGTTTCGTATTCCGAGAATTTTTTCTATAAAAGGGGTCAAACCCTCTCATTTGTAGTTTTTCGCTCTCCGTTTACGTGCTCGTCTCCAGACTGATTTTCCCAGATCTCCATCGTTCAACAACACTTCCTTGAAGAACCAAGTTCAAGTTTACCAGAATTATGTCACAATCAGGTACAATTGAGGTTTATCTCTTGATTTCAAACGCCTTTCTTTGTTGTTAGGGGATTCGCAGAGTGCGTCCCCGCTGTTTTTGTCATCTAAGTCGGCAGTTTCTCCTCGTGAGATTCAAGAACCGTCATCATCTCTTCGGGTTATTCAAGCGATGCCCGGGAGTGGTTAATTATGTAGTTGATTTTTTTCGTTATTGCCGGGTGCCCTCATGATTTGGCTTGTCAAACCCATGCGTTTGGCCGGTGCATTCATGCTTTTCATCGGCTTACCCATGATCATGCCCGGCACCTTTAAGAATCTTCTCGGTCATGGTGCGTGGGGTTAGGACGTGTGTTGTGCTTGCTTTCTGCTAAGTCTTATTGGGGTGAGTCCTCGGCTGGTGGACGAGAATGTCCTTGAAGAGGGGTTTAGCCGGGGGCTTCACTGTCCGCCGCTCTACCCTTTCACTTGTGTTGCGGTGGAAGGGTGGATTTGATGAAGTGTCAAATTCATTTTTTCCTTCTGCATGCAGCTGAATCCGATTCAGGGTCTAGCTCGGCGTCTAGCTCGGAGTCTAGCTCATGGGCTAATTCGCGGGATACAACTGCGAGCAGTTCAGATGTCGAGGTGATCGAGGTTGAGAGCTCACATCTCACTGCTATAGACGAGGGGGAAGAACAGGAGGGCTCTCCCGATCCCAATGCCGAGGAGGAGGTCCCACCGACTCCACTCTTTGACTATGAGTGTGACGTTAACTTTGACTGGGTTGCTGACGAGCCTATGATTGTGGTTTCTTTATACACTGAGTCCTTAAACGGGGCCTTCAGGGAGGTCGAAGATCGGGGGCCCAATGACCCCATAATTTTTCCAGGTCGGTTGTCCGTCCGCAAATGATCGGATCTGTTCTCGTTTCACCGGGGACAGTTTTGCTACGTACGAGCATGTGTTCAAGGAGCTCGGGTTTCGTCTTCTTTTCACCAGTTTTCAAAACGCCTTGCTAGCCGGTCTCAGTCTGGCTCCGTCCCAATTGCATCCGAATTCTTTCGCTTTCATGCGCGCTTTTGAAATCTTTTACGATTATTTGGGGATCGGGGCCACTACTGCCTTATTCGGCCGTTGTTTTCGCGTGCAGAGGCAGTCGGCAGGAGGGCACTTTAGTTGGGTCTCCTTCAACAACGCCGACCGTAAACTCTTCCAGATCTATGTCGACTCGGTGAAGGACTTCAAGGATCGTTACTACGTTGTCCGTCTGCAGAGTCGGGCAGCGTATACTTCGCTGGCCCAGTTGGTGACGGTTCGTGACGAGGATGGGAATCCAGAGCGGGACGAAGCGGGTGCAGTTAGGACTAAACTCTGCAGCGTGTTCCCGTTCTTCTGGTGGGGAGCCCATTTCAATGTCCCCCCTAAAAATTATGTATGCGAGGACGAAGATTTGGACGAGCAGGATACGGCGTCTTATGCGATCCTGTGTAAGTATGTATAAAGCTTTTCTCTGGCTCAATGGGTGACGAGGAGCGGCAAACCTATACTGGACGAGGAGGGCATAGCGAAGGTTGAGACGCGGGCTATCAATACGAAGGCGCTCCTGTCGTGCAAGACGCCTGAGGAGACTAGAGCGCTGCTAGGTGGTGTTTAGGATATTTTTCTTTGGTTTTCTAATTAGTATTTCCCGCTAACTGTTTGTTTTGTTTTTCAGATGCTATGCCGGAAAAGGACGAGAAGCTCCTGAAGGTAAACCAAGATGCCAAGAGGCTCCGGGGAAAGAACAAGAACCGGACAGCGGCCTCGGGTGATAACTCAGGGTCGGTTGGTTCTCCTTAGGTGATTGTGGGGGGGGGAGAGGACTCCAAAGAGGGTGCGCCAGGCTGAGACGGCTCGAGAAGAACCGTCAAATTTGGGACCCAACCGTGGATTCTTGCTTCCTCCCTGCTTCAAGGAGGGGCAGTATTTTGAGAGGTACCCTCTATCTGTCTCCCCGGACGAAGCTCGGCGAGTTGAAGGAATGAATGCCCATGGCCGCCTCAAATAGCTTGCTAGCGATAGTGCTGTTGTTATGAGGGTCGTGGAGATGGCTCAGGTGCTCCCGAGGGGGCACAGTTTCTGTTGATGCTTTGAAAAAAGCAGAGTCTGACAAAAAGGTCGCCGAGGATGAGGTGGTCAAGTTGAAAGCTGCTCGGGAAAAGACGAAAAAGAAGATTGAGGACCTCCTGAAGCAGAAGGACTAAGAGATGGATGCGGAGAAGAAAAGGTTCGCTGATCTCGAGCTGTCCTGGGCGCCGTCGGCGGAGGAGTCTTCGGATGTGGCTGTGCTGAAGTCCAGGGCCGAGTTTGTTGAGAAAATCGACAATCTGAAGCTCGATCTTGCCGATATGACTGAAGCCAGGTTCAAGTGTGCAGTTCAGAAGTTGAGGCTTCTGTACCCAGGGTTGAAGACAGACGACATTGGGCTTTCCTCGAAGAATGTGGATGGACAGCTGGTGCCCGGCACTCCCGACGAGGATGAATGATTTTTTTGACTTTGATATTTTGGGTCTGTGTGCCCGTGTTCTCTCGGCCTGCGTGCCACTATTTTTTCTTTCTGGATTTTGGGCTTTGCCCGACATATATTGGGGGCCTGCGTGCCCGTCTATTTTTTGTAATATTTGGATACCACCAGCCATTTTGGTCGGGTCTTAGTTACATTCCTGTTTTGCAATTTTTGTTCGTGTTTCGATTTTCTTCTGTGTGTTTAGAATGTCTATTGTTTCAGGAAATTTGTGATCGGATTATGCTTGGTAATCCGGGCGATTGGCATTATACTTAGTAGTATTTGTTACTGGAGTGTGCTCGGCCTTGGTTGATTCTCCGGGCGTGTGGGGTACGACCCAGGTGCGCAGAGCAGGTGTGCGTTATAAACGAGTACGAGACTGCAGTCGGGGCCAAGTGCTCGTGGCGTGAACGGTCCCATCGCGAGCTGGGGTTCTGCCAGGCAGGTACTGCCACGGTGGATCTAGGTGTAGGGTTCCCCGTGTAGTCGGTTTTTTGCCTTGGCGAGGATTTCTGACTGTCGTTGTCGTGGAGCGCTCGCGTTTGTACCATGACGCACGTCCGTGCCCAATCACCTTCTCGTTTTCGAGGTGAGTTTTCGGGGAGAGTTAGCTGTTTTTAGCTGTAATATCGTCTGAGTTTTTCAGCATCCCAAGGTCGAGCAAGTTTTTCACCGAGGAGGTTCTCGAGGTAGTAGGCGTCATTCTCGATTTTATCGTAAACTCGGTACGGGCCTTCCTAGTTTGGGGCGTGTTTTCCCTCTCGCGAGTATTTCATATTTCTGCGGAGCACTAGGGCGCCGACTTCAAGCTCGCGTTTGATGACTTTGAAGTTATGGCGCAGTGCTATCTGTTGCTTTAGCTTGGCTTCGTGGAGGGAAGATCATGTTCGGATCTCTTCGACCATGTCGAGTTCTTCCCTCATAGCTTCATCGTTGAGTTCTTCTTCGAGTGGTGACTCGGTCCGACGAGAAGGTTCTCGGATTTCCACGGGAATGACGAATTTGGTGCCGTAGGTTAATCTAAATGGGGTTTCTCCAGTGCTCGAATGTGGTGTCGTCCTATACGCCTGTCATACCCCAAAATTTGCCCGAACAATTCATGTCTTTTAATTCATCAAGGGTCAAAATTAAGAGTCATGAGGTTTGACATTCATATTGTCAAACCCACGCTCTTATAAAATATACTGAGTTAAAATGGGAGGTAGGAGTAAGGAGTGTTCGAGCCCAAAACATCTGGCCCAATCCAGGTTTGATCATTCGGAAAGTCTGTTACGAATGTATAGTTTACTTTTATTAGATTATAATGTTAATTTATTTATTTTAATATTCTCATTACTATTGTTAATTAATCATCTAATTTTTAGTATTATCATAATTTATAAGTATTAAGATTTTCTCGGATTAGGATTTTTTATATTATTATCTAGATTATTTTTTAAGATTTATTAGGTTTTAGTAATTGTATATAGTCTTATTAAAATTATTGTTATGTTATTTACTATTATTATTAATTGTTGTTATTATTAGATTGTTAAAAATAGAAAAAAATAATAATAAAAAAAAAAAGAAAAGAAAAAAAAGAGACCCAAAACAGGTTCTTCACGTTTCATGGAAAGAAGGAAATATGGCAAGATTGGATTTGATCCCAAATCAAATATTATGGCATTGAAGAGCAAGATTTCTGATCAAAAATAATGACCTAATTGAATGGTATATAAGAGAACAACTGCAGACCAAGGAGGGGGGATTGGTTCTGGCCGCAAAAACTTGGTTTAGAGCTGGAAAATTCGTGAGGTTGGTGGCCATGGCAGAAGGAGTTTAAGACACATTCAAGCTGTCCCACGCATCCCAAACAATCCCTCGGTATTCTCTGAACAAGTTTGGATCATCACAATGTCGTCACCGCCCCCGGAATCTCGTCCAATTGGCCGCGTTTTTCTTGATTATTCTTCGGTTTCGATCGCACGCTTTCGGACCTTGTAAATTGATTTTGATCATATATTTGCGTTCATACTAATGTTCATGACCTTTCTGCAGAGTTAATTGAGTTTTGGTGCTGTTTTAAAGGAACCACCATGGTTAGGGTTCTGAGCTTCAATTTGGGGTTTTCATGAATATGTAAAATTAGACTAAACTAAAGCCATAATCATGTTCGTAATGCAATTTCCAATCGAACTGTATGCTTCTTTTACATTTATTTGCCATGGTGTGCGAGTATGCAATCTGCAGGGGGAGGGTCAAACGGAAACGACGATGAACAGTAAAGGGGGGCGCCAATTTCGTTTGAACATTTTAACGATTATATTTTATTATATTACATTCAAAGATCGTTTTGTTAACAGCGAACGAATCAAGCGCAGGTGGTTAAGGCACATCGTGGGTAATCCAAAAGACCTGGGTTCGATCCCCAGGTCATGCATGTTTTCTTATATTTTCTTAACTTGTTTTGCTGGAAGATCCTACGCTGCACGAATACTAAAGACCACCGTGCATCCTCACACGAAGACCACAGGATCATACCGATATCCAGATCTGACGTGCCACAGAAGGCTGCTCACCAAGTTCATTCCTCAATGCGCAACACAGGATCACTCCTCAGGTTTCATCTAATTATTTTTTTTTAACTATATAATTAATCTTAATTAATAGATTTCTTTGTATATAATGTAATTTTTTTAAATTAGGATTAGAATTAAAATAATAATTAGGATTAGATGTAAATTAGGGGGTTTAGAATTATTTATTCGATTTTTTCGAATTGATTGATTTAATTAATTTTAATTGATTAAAGAAATCACAACAAACCCTAGAAAGGTTATACATATTAGGGTTTACACGATCCCATTGGCCTTTTGGCCAAAGTGTTAGATTTTAATTTATTATTCGCTTCGATTAAATCAATTGATTGCGGTAGGTAATAATCATTTAATTGTTTAATTAACTAAAATAATATAATTCAAATAAACCTATTTTGCTAAATGGTTTTAACCAAATCTATTGGTTATGATGATTAGCATTTTCCCTTTAAAAATCCGTTATTATTCTTAATCAAAGCTATTGATTATGAGGGATAACGGTAAAGTTAAATAATTAAAATAATCAAAACACATCAATTTGCTAACGGTGATAATCGAATCAATCGATTTGAATAATTAGCAATGCTTTTGTTAATCTGTTAATTATGGTGATCAAACCTATTGATCATCGCGATTAATGGTACAAATTAAATCAGGGTTGTACGCCCAAATCTCAAAATACACTAAACCACGACACTACGGATTTTTATCCTAGGCAACTCAAAATGCCTTTCAAATTACAACTCAAAACTACGACAGGCCAGTCAAAAAGCCTTCAAACCATTCAAACTCTAACTCTAAGGGCGTACAACCCTTCCCCGAACTACGTATACTCTGATCCTCCATAAGGAGGTACGTAGGCACTTGGCGACAAGGCGAGTCCCCCCTCTTCCAAACTCTAATCGTGTTCAAATAATTAGCCTTTAACTCTTATTACTCTCTGTCACCTTTCTTTATAAGCCTTGCCATAAACCTTTATCTTTGAGATGTTAGCCTTTAGGAAAGGGTTGAGGGTGCCTAACACCTTCCCTCGACCTGAATATAGTATTTTACCCTGATCTCTTAACTGCGTAGGTTTCCTATTCGCCTTGGTAGAATAGGTGGCGACTCTAAATTTAATTTTTAGGCAGGTTGCTACAGCTGGCGACTCTGCTGGGGACAACTTAAATGATGAATACTATGCTCCTATAGGTTTTAGGTTTTGGCAGGGTTTAGGTTTGGCAACTTTTTTTTAGGGTTTGGCTAACGTGCTTTTTTCAGGGTTTGTAATTATTTTTATTTTTTATTTTTTTAAAATTTTGTTTATTTATTTACTTTTATCTAAAAATATTTAATTATTTAGGATATGTTTATATCTAATCGCTTATGTGAATATATTTATATTCTATTGCCTGTAATATTTTTATATGCACTGCTGGATATTATCTCGTGTTAAAACCCTAAGTGTGGGAGTTAACTTTGAGATCAATAGGGGACATGAATCGCCTACGAGTCTCATTGATAACTCCACTCGGAGTGGGTTGAGTATTCGGAAATGTCCAAAACGAGGCTTGACTTTGTTGAGGGCAGGACTGGATACTTGGCTGATCTCTCCGAGAACCTACCCCAAAAATTCGAACCTCATGGATAAAATGAGTTGTTCTAAAATCCGAAGAGACAAAAAAGTCTCGGAGGCTACGAACGACCCCATGAGACCTTCTAGAAACCCCCTATAAAAAGGTTGGCTCCCAAGAGCCGCTACGTCGAACCTATGAACTTATGTGATTATGTGCTATATGTATATATATGTGTTGATCCTTATTTTTTTATTATTTCTTTTTTCCATTCATCATGCATCATGTGCATTCTTGCATCATATCTTATTCAAAAAAAAAAACAAAGAAAGAAAAAAGGATATCATGCATATCATGCATGGCATACACATCATTTTCATGGCATTAAGAGAAGATTTCTCTTCTATCTGCATAACAAGGGACCATTGGGAAGGATAACCTAACATCCCGACCGTCTTATCGAACAAGATTTCAGCAAAAGAGATCAATGGATCAGCTGGAACAGAATCAAGCCGCTCTTCGTGAGGAGGTGGATCAACTGAAGGTCAGTATGGAAGAAGTTAAAGGAGGTATGACTCAGATGCTAGGATTCATGAAGGCCTTACTGGATAAACAAGAAAAAGCAAAAGAGGTTCAGTTTGGGGATACCCTGGTTCAGGATGAGATCCCTAACGACGAAAACCCGCTGCTAGGATTTGTTTCAGGCTTTGGCCCAGCTAAGGACAAATCTCAGACCCGATCTGTCAGGAGAGCTATCCAGTTCCAAGAGAAAGGAGAGACCTCCCAAGAAGGATTTGTCCCCACTCCACAAACGAAAGGGACAACCCGCACAATTCGCATTCCTGCTAGCAATGTCCCTAGGGATGATGATTACCTGGATCTATAATACGGAGTGCAAGAGGTGGACAACACAGACCAAGCACCTCAGACACAACAGTCTAATCCCAACTCTAGGGAAGACACCAAGGATAGTGAACAAATCAAGGCGCTGGAAGAGAGACTAAAAGTGGTAGACGGATACGATGTCTTCGACGTGGATGCCTTCGAAATGAGCTTAGTCTCAGACTTGACCATCCCACACAAATTGAAGATTCCAGACTTTGAAAAATACAAAGGGCTCACGTGTCCGAGAAATCACTTGCGCATGTATGTGCGAAAAATGGCTGCCTATGCTCATGATCAAAAACTGATGATACACTTCTTCCAAGAAAGTTCAAGCGGAGCGTCTATTGACTGGTATATGCAACTGGAGAAATCCTATATCAGAAGCTGGAATGATCTGGCTAACACATTCTTGAAGCAATACAAGTACAACTTGGACATGGCGCCCAATCGGATGCAATTACAAAACATGTCACAGAAGAAGGATGAATCATTCAAGGAGTATGCCCAAAGATGGAGGGAAATGGCTTCTCGAGTCCAACCTCCCCTAATGGAAAAAGAACTGGTGGACATATTTATGAGCACCTTGCAAGGACCGTACTATGACAAGATGGTCGGAAGCATATCTTCAGGGTTCTCAGACTTGGTAGTCATTGGTGAGAGAATTGAAGATGGAATCAAAAATGGGAAGATACAAGGGGCACCCTCAGGTTCCTATCACACAAAGAATTCGTATGACGGAAAAAAGGAATCCAATACTGTGGGGGCAATCATGGGTAATCAGACCCCAATATCACAGCAAAGGGATCAGCAAAAGCCACGGGGTGGCCAACGTACCTGGAGGCCCAAGCCAAAACGATCATTCACCCCGTTGTACATGCCACTGTCCCAAGCTTTGCAACGTTTGCTCAGTCAGAACTTGGTAACTCTGCTACCTCCATACTCAGCTCCAGCTAACCCCGCTCCTGGGTATAAGCATCATGCTAGGTGCGCTTATCATTCAGATAGTCCTGGCCATGATACAGAGGATTGTGGGCCATTGAAGCACAAGATCCAAGATTTGATTGAAGAAGGGCTCATTGAGTTCGAAGATCCTCGCAAGTCTAATACCATATGTGGCTAGAAGGAGGATTTCTTAGATCATTAGTTTGGTTTTCATTCGCAATTTCTTTCCGTTTGTTTAAACATTAGTCTTACGACATATGCTATGTACTTTACAATAATCATTAATGCATTGCTTACGTTTGTCTTGATTTATTCCTAGTGTTCTCACTATATTTAAAACTGTGTTTCTACTCGGTTTTCTCATTTGTGATATTCAACTCTCGTTAAGAGTCGTACACCTTTAGAGGGAGAATGACGAAAACGATATCATAATTTCATGCACTACGCTTTCGAACAGACCATGTTGACGATGTACAGGCATTGTTTCAACTCCTAAATAACGGAGATATAAGGATGTTAATCCCTTGTCAACCCCTTTGAGCCTAAAGAAGTAGGAGTTTTCCTTCATATAAAATAAAACCCTTAATACATAACCTGGGGTAGGATAGTTGCTCAGTTAACTTAATTATTCCAAGTTGTTCCTTTGAACATAATCACCGATGGTTCCCCGTCATCATTAAGTCTGGCAGTCAGTATCCGCAAAGAAAAAAGAGAAAGCAATGCAAGGGCCTGCTAAGTCAAAACCTATTAAGGAGACTTAGGCAAAATTGGGGCATCCCGCTGACTGTAGTTTTAAAATGAACAGTTCAGGCAAAAGTTAGGGATAACAAAGTCGAAAAGAGGTCACCACGTACCCTCGACAAAAGAAAGATATTACAAAAAAGGAGAATGGCTGCCTTTGCAGATAAACCTTTGGTTTTTGAACCATCATGTCAATGTCGTAATTCCCTAATTCTTTTGGAGACTAAATGCATAGCTAACTGAGCATAGGACTGGAGAACATCACGAAGATTGGGATGGGTACAAATAAACTTTGAGCCTCTATCTTTTGTTTTTTTAAACCGTGAACCAGGCCACGTTACAACCCTTAAAAGCCCTAACTGAAGCATGGTTAGTTCGAAAGCATATCGTTACTAAAGGTATCCCGACTCCTTAAGGTCTACTATAACTCTTGAGTTGATATCACTTTCTTACAAAAAAAAACTTCGTTTTATTCAAAAAATGTTTTTAAACTTTCAAGACAAACATATGCATTCGCATCTTATGAATTTCATTACAAAGTACACTTGTCTATGTGGATTCAGATGTTTAAACATCAGGGAGAAGTTGCATGGGGCATGGCTAATGGCTAAAAAATCCTACTGACTGACGAAGTAGCTTTAAAAAAAACTCGTCAAAAGAAGAAACATCCCTTACGCATGACTGGGGTGGCTAATGTGTACACACGGCATAACTCGTCATTATCCCATTTACATGGGGCAATCTAATCAAGATCCATTGGAATCTCTCAGGGACGCTGAATAGCCCATGGGGCAAGTCCATTACCTGGGGGCACGTTGCAAAGATCACTCAGTATCAGATGGGGTCAATAACACTCTCACATCCTTTCTAGGAACCTTTTTAGGATATTTCTCAATCTGTCCATATAGTCTTCTCTAAGACATGTTCAAATACTTTTTACCCTTTCTAGGAGCCTTTTTCAGACAGTCTTTTAAAGATCCACCTTCTTATCCTTTCTATTTTCAAACCCTTGCAGACAGTCTTCTCTAAGACATATTCCTTTCCAAGAACCTTTTCTAGGTAGTCTTCTGTAAGACATCTCTTAACCTTTTCCAGTTAGTCTTTTAAGACATATTCAAACTTCTCTTACGCTTTCAAGAACCTTGTCAAACTTTGTTTAAAGTACAGAGTCTTCTCTAAGACAATTCACCATCCTTTCTAGAGTGATCTTCTTCAAGATGTCTTTCCTAAGTTTTGTTTAAAACCCCACATTCCTTAAAACAGTCTTTATCCTCTATAGGAACATTTTTGACCCTCTGCACAAACACACCCCTTTGAGCTTTGTTTAAAGCGCAATCTTGCTTAAGACAATTTCCCATTCTTCCCAAGGACCTCTTCAGGTAGTCTTATGGAAGACATCATCTCATTCTGAGTACTCAGCAAATCACTGTCCGTCGGATGCGACCAAAACGCACAACTCACTCTGAAAAGAATTTGCTTCACATTCAAATCAACACTTAGCGTCAAGGAGACCTCGAAATTGGTCTAATCAAAGACGATCATTCCTGATAAAGACCCTTGAATGGGGAAACCACGTTCAGAGGGTTTTCCTAAAACGGGGGCATACAATCAAGGATCCTACTGACTAGGGGCATATCTTTCAAGAATTCAAACATTGGGGCAATGCATATCAGGCAAGACATGGTGAAACTCGAGTTCTCTCTAAAGGTCCTTCATTCAGATTAAGGGGCATGTCTCAAAATTTCTGATATTCGGGAAGTCACACTAGTATCGTACAAGGAGCATTGTTGCATAATTAATCTTCCCACGCCTGTACTATTTACGCTCCGCAGTGTGGGATTGGAATACATGCATAATTCTCATTTATTTTGAGAATCTCATTACATGACACATGCATCATAACATTGCATAAAACTAACACTGCCTTTTCAGGTCACTTCATAATCAAGAGGATGTTATCATCAAATTACAGTGCAAATACGATCGTATCAACGATTCAATCTTAACAGATACAACTCTAATACCTCATTCCAAGTCTTTCTTCAAAGACAATCCAGAAGCAATCAAAGAATTTCTTACCTCTCCAGGTAGTCTTGTCCTAAACAATTATCCTAACCTTTCCAAGCAGTCTTGTGTAAGACATATCCTGAGCTTTTCTAGGTAGTTTTGTTTAAAACGTTCCACGACCTTTATAGGAACCTTTCTAGGTAGTTTTGTTTAAAATATTTCATAGCCTTTATAGGAACCTTTCTAGGTAGTTTTGTTTAAAACATTCCACGACCTTTATAGGAACCTTTCTAGGTAGTTTTGTTTAAAATATTTCATAGCCTTTATAGGAACCTTTCTAGGTAGTTTTGTCTAAAACGTCTCACGTCCTTTATAGGAACCTTTCTAGGTAGTTTTGTTTAAAACGTATCGTACCCTTTATAGGAACCTTTCTAGGTAGTTTTGTTTAAAACATATCGTGCCCTTTATAGGAACCTTTCTAGGTAGTTTTGTTTAAAACATATCGTATCCTTTATAGGAACCTATCTAGGTAGTTTTGTTTAAAACATATTGTGTCCTTTATAGGAACCTTTATAGGTAGTTTTGTTTAAAACACCCCACGACCTTTATTAGGAACCCTATAGGTAGTTTTGTTTAAAACGTTTCATGTCCTTTATAGGAATCTTTCTAGATAGTTTTGTTTAAGACATATCGTTCCCTTTATAGGAATCTTTCTAGATAGTTTTGTTTAAAACATATCGTTCCCTTTATAGGAATCTTTCTAGATAGTTTTGTTTAAAACGTATCATTCCCTTTATAGGAACCTCTCTAGGTAAGTCTTGTTTAAGATATCCCGTATCCTATCTAAGAGCCTCTCCAGGTGAGTCCTGTTTAAGACGTACCATAACCTGTCTAGGTAGTCCTGTTTAAGACGTTTCATATATTTTTAGGAGCCTTTCTAGGTGAGTCTTATTTAAGACATATCATGCCTTTCTAGGTAGCCTTCCTAAAATGCTTATCCAATCTTTTCTAAGACACACTTAGTTCTTTTAAAGAACTCCTCAGTTAGTCTTCTCCAAGATATTCTTCCTAAGCGTCGTTCGAAGCCTAGGCTTCTTCGCATCAACCTTCGGTATACCCTATTCAGGAACCTCTTCAGGTAGTCTTCTATAAGACATTACTTTATATCTCTTCAGATACAATCAATATGATCCTGGTATGAAGAGCATATGCTCTGGACAAGCATCTTGTCAAACAAATAAGTGGCATCTGTAAGCCCATCTCCCACAATCCTTCCCTACGCAAGTAAATTTCAGGGCATTTTAGTGTCCAATCATCTTCTACCTCTTCAGGTTCAAGAAGATTGAACAGGGGCAGCTGTCATACCCCAAAATTTGCCCGAACAATTCATGTCTTTTAATTCATCAAGGGTCAAAATTAAGAGTCATGAGGTTTGACATTCATATTGTCAAACCCACGCTCTTATAAAATATACTGAGTTAAAATGGGAGGTAGGAGTAAGGAGTGTTCGAGCCCAAAACATCTGGCCCAATCCAGGTTTGATCATTCGGAAAGTCTGTTACGAATGTATAGTTTACTTTTATTAGATTATAATGTTAATTTATTTATTTTAATATTCTCATTACTATTGTTAATTAATCATCTAATTTTTAGTATTATCATAATTTATAAGTATTAAGATTTTCTCGGATTAGGATTTTTTATATTATTATCTAGATTATTTTTTAAGATTTATTAGGTTTTAGTAATTGTATATAGTCTTATTAAAATTATTGTTATGTTATTTACTATTATTATTAATTGTTGTTATTATTAGATTGTTAAAAATAGAAAAAAATAATAATAAAAAAAAAAAGAAAAGAAAAAAAAGAGACCCAAAACAGGTTCTTCACGTTTCATGGAAAGAAGGAAATATGGCAAGATTGGATTTGATCCCAAATCAAATATTATGGCATTGAAGAGCAAGATTTCTGATCAAAAATAATGACCTAATTGAATGGTATATAAGAGAACAACTGCAGACCAAGGAGGGGGGATTGGTTCTGGCCGCAAAAACTTGGTTTAGAGCTGGAAAATTCGTGAGGTTGGTGGCCATGGCAGAAGGAGTTTAAGACACATTCAAGCTGTCCCACGCATCCCAAACAATCCCTCGGTATTCTCTGAACAAGTTTGGATCATCACAATGTCGTCACCGCCCCCGGAATCTCGTCCAATTGGCCGCGTTTTTCTTGATTATTCTTCGGTTTCGATCGCACGCTTTCGGACCTTGTAAATTGATTTTGATCATATATTTGCGTTCATACTAATGTTCATGACCTTTCTGCAAAGTTAATTGAGTTTTGGTGCTGTTTTAAAGGAACCACCATGGTTAGGGTTCTGAGCTTCAATTTGGGGTTTTCATGAATATGTAAAATTAGACTAAACTAAAGCCATAATCATGTTCGTAATGCAATTTCCAATCGAACTGTATGCTTCTTTTACATTTATTTGCCATGGTGTGCGAGTATGCAATCTGCAGGGGGAGGGTCAAACGGAAACGACGATGAACAGTAAAGGGGGCGCCAATTTCGTTTGAACATTTTAACGATTATATTTTATTATATTACATTCAAAGATCGTTTTGTTAACAGCGAACAAATCAAGCGCAGGTGGTTAAGGCACATCGTGGGTAATCCAAAAGACCTGGGTTCGATCCCCAGGTCATGTATATTTTCTTAACTTGTTTTGCTCGCAGATCCTACGCTGCACGTATACTAAAGACCACCGTGCATCCTCACACGAAGACCACAGGATCATACCAATATCCAGATCTGACGTGCCACAGAAGGCTGCTCACCATGTTCATTCCTCAATGCGCAACACAGGATCACTCCTCAGGTTTCATCTAATTATTTTTTTTAACTATATAATTAATCTTAATTAATAGATTTCTTTGTATATAATGTAATTTTTTTAAATTAGGATTAGAATTAAAATAATAATTAGGATTAGATGTAAATTAGGGGGTTTTGAATTATTTATTCGATTTTTTCGAATTGATTGATTTAATTAATTTTAATTGATTAAAGAAATCACAACAAACCCTAGAAAGGTTATACATATTAGGGTTTACACGATCCCATTGGCCTTTTGGCCAAAGTGTTAGATTTTAATTTATTATTCGCTTCGATTAAATCAATTGATCGTGGTGGGTAATAATCAATTAATTGTTTAATTAATTAAAATAATATAATTCAAATAAACCTATTTTGCTAAATGGTTTTAACCAAATCTATTGGTTATGATGATTAGCATTTTCCCTTTAAAAATTCGTTATTATTCTTAATCAAAGCTATTGATTATGAGGGATAACGGTAAAGTTAAATAATTAAAATAATCAAAACACATCAATTTGCTAACAGTGATAATCGAATCAATCGATTTGAATAATTAGCAATGCTTTTGTTAATCTGTTAATTATGGTGATCAAACCTATTGATCATCGCGATTAATGGTACAAATTAAATCAGGATTGTACGCCCAAATCTCAAAATACACTAAACCACGACACTACGGATTTTTATCCTAGGCAACTCAAAATGCCTTTCAATTACAACTCAAAACTACGACAGGCCAGTCAAAAAGCCTTCAAACCATTCAAACTCTAACTCTAAGGGCGTACAACCCTTCCCCGAACTACGTAGACTCTGATCCTCCATAAGGAGGTGCGTAGGCACTTGGCAACAAGGCGAGTCCCCCCTCTTCCAAACTCTAATCATGTTCAAATAATTAGCCTTTAACTCTTATTACTCTCTGTCACCTTTCTTTATAAGCCTTGCCATAAACCTTTATCTTTGAGATGTTAGCCTTTAGGAAAGGGTTGAGGGTGCCTAACACCTTCCCTCGACCTGAATATAGTATCTTACCCTGATCTCTTAACTGCGTAGGTTTCCTATTCGCCTTGGTAGAATAGGTGGCGACTCTAAATTTAATTTTTAGGCAGGTTGCTACAACGCCTAGAGTACGTTGTGCAGCTCCTTGACCCAAGCTCTCTTAGCTTCGCCGAGCCTTCGTTTCAATCCTCGGAGAATGACTCGGGTCGCCGCCTCGGCTTGTTAGTTGGTTTGGGGGTGTTCTACCGAAGTGAAGTGCTTCTTAGTGCCGAGTTTGGACACGAACTCTTGGAACTTTCTATCAGTGAATTGGGTGCCGTTATCGGTTATTATTGCCTGAGGCACCCCAAATCGAGCGAGCACGTTTCGTTTATAAAAACGGAGTATGTTTTTGGGCCGTGATCTTCGCGAGCGCTTCGGCCTCTATCCATTTAGTGAAGTAGTCTACGGCGACCACTAGGTACTTGTTTTGGTACGATCCTACCGGGAATGGTCCGAGGAGGTCCATTCCCCAAGTGGAGAATGGCCAGGGTGATGATAGGGATTTAAGCTCGTGCGGGGGAGCTAGGTGCATGTCGACGTGGCGTTGACACTTATCGCACTTCAAGACATGTTCTTTGGCGTCTTGCTGCATGGTCGGCCAATAGTATCCGGCTCTGAGAGCTTTTCTCGCCAGTGATCGACCTCCGAGGTGTTTGCCGTTGATCCCCTCGTGAAGTTCCTGCAGTATCTCGAGCGCTTGGGAGGCGTCGACGCATTTCAGTAGGGGGTGGAAAATCCTCGCCGTTATAGGTTGTCCTCGATGATGACGTACGAACAGGCCCGTCTTTTGATCGTGGAGGCCTCTTTTGCGTCTGTCGGCAGTTCGTCCTTTTTGAGGAAATTATACACCGGGGTCATCCAACAATGATCGTCGCCAATGGCGAGCACTTGCGTTAGGGGTGCGCTCTTATCCACACTTGGTTTTGAGAGGATTTATTGGATTACTCACTTGTTCCCGCCTTTCTTTCTCGTGCTCGCGAACTTGGAGAGAACGTCGGCTCGGGAATTATGCTCCCGAGGAATGTGCTCGAATTCTGCTCTTGCAAAGTTTTTCATTCTCTCTTTGACCAGTGCGAGGTATTCGATGAGGGTATCGTTTTTGGCCTGGTATTCGCCGTTAACTTGGGATGCGATGAGTTGGGAGTCAATGTAAATCTTTACTTCCCGAGCGCCTACGTCTTCAGCAAGTCGCAGGCCGGCGAGGAAAGCCTCGTATTCAGCCTGGTTGTTTGACATGGTAAAGGATAAAACTAAGGACACCTCAATGACGAGTCTTTCATCGTTCTCCAAGATGACTCCGGCTCCGCTTCCCGAGCTGCTGGAGGCGCCATCTACGTAGATGGTCCACTTATTCTCGGCTGAAGGAGGGGAGGAGGTGATCGAGGTCATCTCGGCCACGAAATCGGCCAGTGCGTGATCTTTCAGTGCTTTCCTACTTTTGTACTGGATGTCGAATTCGGATAGCTCCAAGGACCATTTCAGCATTCTCCCGGCCATGTCCAGTCGGCCGAGGAGTTGTTTAATTGGTTGGTCGGTTTGGACGACGATGGTATGGGCGAGGAAGTAGTACCTCAACCTTCGAGCGACGATTATTAGTGCCAACGTGACTTTTTCGATTTGCTGATATCACACTTTGGGTCCTTGCAGAGCCTTGCTGGTGAAGTATACGGGCTTCTGCCCGTCTTCGGATTCTCGGATTAAGGTTGCGCTAACTGCCTCGTTCGAGACGGCTAGGTAGAGGTATAAAATCTCATCGTTTCTTGGTCGGGACAGGACGGGCGGTTCTGAGAGGACTTGCTTGAGGTGAGATAGTACTTGTTCACACTCCTCGGACCATTCGAAGGTCGCTTCCTTGCGCAGCAGTTTAAAGAATGGGAGAGCGTGTTGGGCGGATTTCGCGACGAACCGAGACAGCACGGTGAGCATCCTGTTTAAGACTTGGATTGATTTCTTATTGTTGGGTGTCGGGAGTTTCGAGAATGCTCGACATTTGTCCGGGTTGGCTTCTATTCCTCTTTCGATAAGTAGAAACCAAGGAATTTACCTGCCCAGACGTCGAAGGCGCATTTTTCTGGGTTGAAACGCATCTTGCAGGACCTGGCTTGTTCGAATACTCGTTCAAGATGCGTGGTGTGGTCAGTGTCTTCTCGGGATTTGACGATCATATCGTCCATGTACACTTCGAGGGTGTCTCCGATATCTCCTCGGAATACTTTGTTCATCATCCGCTGATAAGTGGCTCCGACGTTCTTGAGTCCGAAGGGCATTACATTGTAGTAATAGTTGCCCGACTCGGTCATGAATGCCGTGCACTGCTTGTCGCATCTCGCCATAGGGATTTGATTGTAACCTGAATAAGTATCCATGAAAGACAATAATTTATAACCGACCGAGTTTTCGACTAGTCTGTCAATGTTAGGCAAAGGATAAGCATCTTTGGGACAAGCCCTGTTAACATCGGTATAATCAACGCACATTCTCCATTTTCCATTAGATTTTTCAACTAGTACAACCTTTGAGAGCCAAGTTGAATATATGGCCTCGGAAATAAAATTTGCCTCTAGGAAGTCTTTTACAGCTTTCTCGGCAGCCTCCGCTTTCTCGGAAGACTGCCTACGCCTACGTTGAACTACTGCCTTTGCGGCTGGATCAATGGAGAGGTGGTGGCAGGCGACCTCGGGGTCGAGTCCGGGCATTTCAGCTGCGCTCCATGCAAACAGGTCAGCGTTGGCTCGAAGGCAAGCCACAAGTTGTGTCCTCGGCAGATCCAGGATGTCTTTGCCGATCTTCACCGCCTTGTCAGGGTTATCGCCCAGTGGGACGAGCTCGAAGTCGCCGTCCGGAATTGGTCTGACGGGGTGGGCTGTCCTCGGTTGCGGTTCTTCACCGTTCTTTAGTTCTTCTTTCATAAAACGGGCGTCGAGGTTGACTGAGCTGACATTAGTCAGTTGCTGAAGGTCTTCCCGAGCTGGCTTGTCTTCGGCTCTTGGCTTCTTGTTGGTGCTAGAAGGAGGGGTGATCAGCTGTAGTCCTTTCATCGATGCGTCGAATATCCTTCTGGCCGCTTCGATGTCGGCGTTGATGGTGGCTACTCGTCCCCTTTTTGTGTAGAACTTCATCTTGAGGTGCACGGTTGAGGGGACGACCGTTAGTTCGGCTAGAGTGGGCCGTCTGATGATGCAGTTGTAGAGAGTCTTGTAGTCGATCACTAGGAATCGTGTCTTGACTTGTCTGGAAGCTTCTCCTTCCCCGAAAGTGACGATCAGCTCGACGTAACCCCAGGGTTTGGTGGTGGTTCCGTTGAAGCCCTGGAGGTCGGAACCTACATATGGAGTGAGGTGGGAGTCGTCCAGCTTGAGGGTTTTGAAAAGATGGGAGTACATGATGTCGACCGAGCTTCCCTCGTCGATCAGGATCCGACGGACGTCAAAATTATCCATCCTTGCTCGAACGAGTATGGGAATCATGGCGTTTGGGGCTCCGCCAGGGAGCTCTTCGAGGTAGAAGGTTATCGGGTCTGATTTTCCCTTGAACTTATGGAGGGTTGGACCGAGGTCTAAATTGGCGTTGATGAGCTCGTCAAACTTCCTCTTTACCGAGCTGATCGTGAGAGAGCCCGGATCTCCGCCGTTAGAGATGACTATGGTGGTCGGGAATCCTTCCCATGGGCTCAGAGCGGAGGTCATTCCGACCGAGGGTATGAAGTCTTCTGGTCGGGTGACGAACAGAGCAACTTGCAGTGGTCTGCCATCTGGTGAATTATCCTCGTCAGAGTTCCTTAGACCTTCTCTCCAGGAAGATTCTCCCTTCTTCGTATACTTAGAAAGGCGACCTTCCTTAATCAGAGTCTCGATGGCATCTTTGAGGTGTATGCATTCGTCGGTCAGATGCCCGTGGCTCTTGTGATACTTGCAGTATTTGGACTTGTCAGTCCCCGGCCTGATGGGATTTGCCTTCGGGGGCCTGACGTTGGAGTTTTTGAACTTGGTGCTCCTGCACTCGGCCAGAATACGTTCGCACGAAACGTTCATGGGGTGTAGTCGTTGAAGCGACCAGCTGGTCTTCTGTGTTCTTTCGTGTCGCGGGGCCTGTCATATTTTCTTTTTTCGTGGCCTAGGCGCGAAAGAGAATAGTCTTGGCTCGAGCTGCGGGCAGTGTCGTTGCCTCTTGAGGCTTTCTTTACAGCCGCTTCGCCTTTCTCGAAAGCAATGTAGGCTTGGGCTTTGAGGAGGAGAGCGTCCATGGTGCACACCTTCTCAATTTTGATGGCCTTCTTGAAGTCGCTCTCGGGGAGAAGTCCTCGCTCCAGGAGGTATCTCTTCATGTGGTCGGTTGTTTGCACCTGGACGGCCTCTTTGTTGAACCTGTCGAGATATTCTTGGAGGGGTTCGTCGGTTCCTTGGATCACAGCTTCGAGGGTTGCTTCGGACCTCGGTTGTCAGCGAGAGGCCGTGAAGTGGTTGGAGAAGAGCTTCTTGAGTTATGCCCATGAGTGGATGGAGTTGGGAGGAAGGTTCCTGTACCAGGTCATCGCTCCTTTTCTGAGTGTGGTCGGAAAGATCCGACATTTGATAAATCCTCGGACCACGTGGTAATCCATGACGGCTTCGATGCTCCGAATATAATCGTCTAGATCTGTAGTTCCGTCGTAGAGATCCAGGGTCGGGGGTTTCTCCATTCCCCGGGGCAGACGGGCTCGTCGGATTTCCTCTGACAAAGGGATGCGGAAGTCTTCCTCGTCGCTTGGTCCGGGGGAAGTTAAGTGTCTTTTGCGGTTGCTGTGCTTTCGCCGAGGTTTTACTTGTGGTTTTCCAGAAGCCTTGCGATTGTCCTCGGGAGGGGAACGTTCGCGGCCTTTCACCACGGTTTTGGCGGGGGCCCGACGATCTTGTTCGGGGGAGAGGCTTCTAGTTTCTGCCACCTCGGGTTTCTGGTTCTTCGTGCTCTTTCTCCACGGGGAGCGGGAGTAGGACCTTTGGCGACGATAACTCTTGGGTGGAGAGCATGAAGATGAGGGTGAACGTCGGCGATATCTCCTTGGTGGGGAGTGAGAGGACGAGGAGGAACGCGATCGGTAGTGCCTCCGCAGGGGAGATCGTGATCGTCGCTTCCTTTCTAGCATGTCGATTCGCTCACTTTGTTGCTAGATGTGGCGGTTGGTCTTTTTTAGGGCCGCGATTAGGAGGATGGTTGTGGAGTCGGCGTCCTCAGGGACATCGACTAGCTCATGGTCATCCTCGTACTGGGCCTCTTGCCTCTAAGAGGTGTGAGTGAAGGAGGAGGCGGGTTGCCCGTATCTGGAGTCAGCTTCGATGTTCTGGATTTGAGCTAGCTCGTTCCTGTTGTTTTGAGCTTGCTCGTTCCTGTTGTTTTGAGCTTGCTCGTTCCTATTGTTCTGGACTTGAGCTTGCTCGTTCCTGTTGGGTTGGGAGATTTCGTGCCTTGGTCTCCCTTTCCCGTCAGCAGTGGGCTGTTGTCCTTCCCGTCGGTGTCGATTCTGTCCGTCAGTTGTGACAGCGTGAATGAGGGGATCGAGTTGGAAGGGATCACGAGTTTGGTTGTTGTTGTTGTTGCCGGCCATGATAATCGCAGGATGAATTTGCTTTGTTCTTTGTTTGTTAAAGAAGGGGAAGCTTGTTTCCCACAGACGGCGCCACTGATCGTACCTGATCAGAAGGATCGTCAAGGCCTGCTCGGAGTTGGATCTTTGAGAAGTGAATGGGGGTGTACCTGCAAGGTACTCTGATGCCAAAGTAAGAAAACGATCAAAGGAGTGCAAGTACGAGCTAAAGGTTAGAAGAAATTGAATATCTGACCCTCTAAAGAAAGAGGGTATTTATAGCCCCCAACGCTGGGCCATGATCTTGCTACTGGGCTGGATTTCAAGACCCAACTAGGAGGCTGCCAGGTTTCCTAGGCGGAAATATCGGAGATGCGTGAGTGCTTTCTGTCCTGGTCAACCACTCCGAAGTTTCAGGGAGAGGCGGTCTTTTAGGGACTACGTGGTCTCCGCATGATTCGGGGGGTTGGGCGTGAAAGAACCCTACGAGGAGTAGGGTCCTCGGCAGAGTAGGTGCTCGTGGGGAGCGCGTGCGCCGGGCACCAGATAGCTCGCGGGGAACGCTTGTGCCGGGCTTGGTGTAGACGAGTACTTGTTTGCTCTTTGTGGGCCATGGGATGGTTTGGACCCCCAAGGTTAAGTGGGCCGAAAATATATTGGGTCGAATCTTGACCCAGTCCAGAACAAAGATCATATGTTGGATCTTCAATCCTTTGATATTCTCCAAATAAAAAAAAAGGTATTCTCTATGGCTTTTGCTTGCATTTGTTTCTAATATGAATAACAATGAGTTAAACAAAAAAAGGGTTAGAGAAATAAATAATTTTCTTCTCAAATAAATACTTAAGAACACAAACCTTATACCTAAATAATCTTCTGCTCTAGCAATCCATCGTAGAGAATTATTCATGGAAAACACTTTTGCAAACCTGAAACTCTTCATGATGTTAGATCTTTAAATCTTTGATAATCTGGGGAATATAAAATGATGGGTGCATAATATTCTGGGGAAAAAAAAGGTTAGATAAATAAATAAAATGAAGTTTCAAATCTTAAAGTGGAGGATAGTTTCAAGTGCTTTATGATGTTTCAGAATGCTTTTATAGTGGAAGTTATTTTTGCTTCACGCGGGTCACTAATGGTAATGTCTTGAGCGTTGATAGTCATGAAATGGACAGCAAAGATTTGATTACGGACGTGTTAGAACATTTATTTACAAATTAAAAATACAATTAAAATAGAGATTCTAATGTTTCCTCGGGTTTTTGGAAAACCAAAGGGTTAGAACATGTATTTACAATTAAAAAAGTGGTTCCAATGTTCCCTCTAGTTTTTGTAAAACGGATGGGTTTGAACATTTATTTACAAATAAAAAATACAATTAAAAGAGAGGTTAGAACACCGACTAGGCGCGCATGGATTGGAATCATATCACTGGAATAGTAATGATCAGTTATATTCTAGTCATAACGTCTCTTTTGGATTATCAATGAGGCTTTTAAGCTATTTAAACGTCTCGTTGTGATCTTTCAAACATTGTGTCAAAATCTTTTCCTATTTTCAACGTTTCATTACCAACTCTATGTTTATTGTTTCCTTGTTGTAATGTCCCATTGTTTAAAAAATGGATGCAAATCTGTTGTTCGTTATCAATGAGAAGCATATATATTTCAATGATTTCGATCGTTTTGAACTAAGGAAAGCTGTTAAAAAACAGAGGTTGAATGGTTACTTTCAAATTCTTCATGGCCCCATATACACCAATCTCGTTAAAGAGTTCTGGATGAATGCCTCCGTTGTGCCAGTTGGTCATAATGAAATCATCTAGTCCTATATCAATGGCTCTCATTTCTTCATTACTCCATCACTGATTGCTATGACAATCAATTGTCAAGACACATGTAGTTGTGTTTAACACTATAAAAATAACAATGTCTACTCAACCCAACTTCACCGAATCTATGCCAAACAAAATAACATCTCCAGTCCGACTTTTGTACTCCCTATTGCAAAAAATTTGTTTCAACTTCTAGTGGCAAATCTCCGCCTAAGAGAGAAAGGCCTGGAGACGCTTACTTGGTATGACAGACATCTCTTGTTATTCCTCACCTATAACATGAGAGTTAGTCTTCCTCTTACCATTTTCAACTTCTTGAAGGAAGTGATAAATAATTTTCGGGAGGAGATGACTTTCCTCATATCTTATGGAAGAGTTCTTTCTGAACTTTTCCATAAGTTAGGGATAGCTATGGGTAATGTTGAAGTTGAGTGGACTGAGAAGTTTGAATTTGTTGAGTAGTTTTCTTTGTTATGTTGTTTTTTATTATTTTCAATGAAATATTTCTTTTTTCTATTATTTCATATTCTTGTTTATTGATAACAAAGTTTTAAATACAGAAACGAAGATTCGAAGCGAGGTTCTTATAGCTATATCACCTCGGTTCTCAAGAAAATCGAGATAACATGTTATTAATTTTTGATGGATAAATAAAGGAAATAAATTATAGCTGCGTTACCTCGGTTTTGTATAACAACGGCGTAACATGTTATTTATCTTATTAAAAAATAAAAAAATTACGCTCCCAAGACATATCCTCTCGTTTCTAGCATGTTGGAGATGAGAACTTTGTCATAAAAAGTGTTATTCATTGTAGTGGGGCCACTAGAATAATGCCAACGCGCGCATTGACCCAAGGGAGAAAGACCTAAAAATAGGTGGACGCCGGAGCTCAGCTTAGGTCGCCTTCTCTGGGAGAGTGCCACCACTAGAGGTGGCTTGATCACCATGAAAATGAAAAAGCTTACACTGTCTTGCTCGAATTTCTGTGTAGATCACAAATCTAGCATTATTTTTTATAAATAAAAACTTACACATCATGAACGAAGGCCAACAAGTCATGCCCTAAAATTTGAAACTCAAGCAAACAACACACATTCACTTCAGATGCAGTGAATGGGTCTATTTCAACATGATAAACCCTAGCATGAAGATTTTGAGGTATCTTGAAGCTTACCTAGTGGAGTATGTCCATTGCACCTTGGATATTTAACCACATGAATGGAAAACTTCACTACAAGCTTCAGGGATCCTCTTTAAGAGCAATGGAAGCAAGATGAGGGATGAATATGGTCTTTCTTAGCAGTTTCGAAGAAGAGAAGTTCTTGAGCTTGAACCTTGGTCCTTCAATAGTGAGAGATTAGATCTTGAAAAGAGGATGTAGGTGAAGATGATTCGATGATGATTCTGTTTGAGTTTAAATTTATTAGAAACTCTAACAAACCTTTGCTCTTGCAAAGTTTATTTTTAGAGAGAGAGAGAGAGAGAGAGAGAGAGAGAGAGAGAGAGAGAGAGAGAGAGAGAGAGAGAGAGAGAGAGAGAGAGAGAGAGAGAGAGAGAGAGAGAGAGAGAGAGAGAGAGAGAGAGAGAGAGAGAGATGGAGGAGATTTGAAAGAGAGAGAGGGGGGGTGTGAATGAGAAATGAAGTATGCCCCTGAATTTATGGTGTGATGACTGATTATTTATGAAGGGTGAATGGAGATTTGAGGTGTAGTGAGAAAACTTAGCTCACAAGTTTGTTTTGAACACTTGTAGTAAAACTATCTCTCAATATGCATGCATGAGAGCTTTTGTTTAGCTTCTTTTGGCAAGGTTCAAGGTGTAGGCTACATATATGGTCACGCATGCTAAAATGGTCCAAAAGGAAGTAAAGATTCAAAATGATTTAAAAAATGCACCAATTTGTCATAGTGTGAACCATGTCCATGTATGTGTCTTCTCATGGCCATAACTTGACCTCTAGTGCCCCAAATGACATAAAATTGATATCACATGAATGATTATACCAAGGAGGATAACTTTCATGTTAGACACGTTTTGAATATATGTTTGTAGCATCATGTATACCAGCCTTGAAGTCAGTTACTTGAATGGTTATGACCCTTAGTGAAAATTTGAGAGAATTTGGTCATGCATGCAATGTGGAGCCCGTGTTTTTCTTCACCCTTTGACATGGCCATTACTTTTTCTACAAGTCACCAAATGATGCATTTTTTATATCAAATGAAAGAGGGAGGTAAAATACACATGTTTGATGTTGATCACACTTTAAATTGAGGTATGGATAAATGAGATATTTGAGCTCAAGTAAGCTACTTGTTAAGCTCAAACACTTATAAAATTTACCATTCATTTGGCAATTTCAGCTAGTATGATCTCCTGACTTTGGCATCCAATATTTTAATCAAGGGAATCTTTAAGATCAATTTCTTTTGCAAACATGTAGAGTGATGCAAGGTCTCTCATTTAAGCTTTGGTTCACACATTTTGACTCATTGATGAGTGAGATATGAATCATGCAAGTCATGCATATGACCGTAGAATCTTGGTACTTAGAATTTTTCTCAAAAACCCTAATCTTTACAAATATGTGATTTTCTTGATTTCTCTTGATCAAATCTCATAGATGACGAAAATATACATGACATGCTCATGGTTGACCAAATTTCTTAAAAAGTCATACTTTGATTTTATGTACCTGATGAATTTTGACCAGTTGAACCAAACTTTGACTTTTGGCCATCTTGCAATCCTTGAGACTTTGAAATAGCCAATGATACATGTAATGACATATCATCCCATATCTTGAATCATGAAATCTTATTTTGGTCAGAAAGTCAACCCACAGTTGACTTTGACCAAAACCCTAATTGGAGCCAAATGAATGTTGATCTTTCAATTAATCTTTGAACCAAGGGTCATGGATGCCATTATGATGAAACCATAGATTCTTAATGGGTATAAGGAGAATGTATTGAAACATTGAGACCCATGCATGCACTTTGGCTCAGATGAATCCTCAATTGAGGCTCAGATGAAACTCATTCCTTGAGACTTCTTGAAGAAGAAGAAGAAATAGATAAACTTGTGACTTGATGGAGGGAATTCCATGGTGGATAGGTGACCAATATTTTCTTTGGCTAAGCATTGTGTCATCCTCCTTGAGTAGGGAGATCACACTTTAAGATCTTGAATCATTGGTTAATTAGGAGTTCAATGATATGTATGTAATGCATTGATCATGACCTATGAGGTATGCAAATGAATATGATTTAAACCTCTTTAAAATAAAAATGATAGGACAAATTTTGGGGTGCAACAATACTTTGTCACATTTATCGATGATTATATTAGAAAAGTGTGGACATACCTAATCAATAGAAAAGATGAGGTATTCAAAGTGTTTAAGAATTTAAAGTCCATGGTTGAGCGGCAAGGCGACCAAAAGTTCAAAGTTCTCAAAACAGATGGTGAAGGCAAATATGTCTCAAGTCACTTTGATAATTTTTTGTGATCAAGAATGGATAGTGTAGCGGTGAAAAATTGAGACCGAGGCCAGTGGATTGACTCAGCTCGTATTTTAGTAAGTCGCCACCGCGCTTCATTGTTTTCAAAGGAAATGAAAAGAGAATGAAATAAACAGAGATCTTAAGTATAGGGGTTGGTTTATGCAAGGGGAAAGTATTAGTACCCCTCACATCTGTATTACTCTACAGGAATCTCTTTGAAAATATACATTATTGTTTATTGTTATGGTTTTTACTTTATGAAATAGAGTGGGATGGTGAGAAAAGAGTTTTATTATGCTCAGCAAGACATCGCATCTTGTGCCTACATATCCTTTTGTGCAATACGAAAGTCAGAGCATTTGTGGTTCCCCTTAAAAGAAAAATAAAGAGTCAAAGTGGCAAAAATCTTTTTGGACGTTGAACTTTAACAATACACAACAGATTTTTAAAATGTTAAGCTTTAACAATACAAAATAGGCTTTTAAAAAGATCCAGGCTTTAAAAATGCTAGGCAAAGGTGGCATGCTAAGCTTTAACAATATAAAGCATGAATATAAAGTATGGTTGATTTAAAAATGGTAGAGCTTTAATAATACAAAACCAAATTTAAAAGGGGAGGTACTAAGCTTTAACAATTCAAAGCACAAATCAGTCGGCTATTCTACTAAATCACAACCCCATCTTGCACTCAAAAACAAAAAGCACATGAAGGTTGACATCTTCTTTATTAGATAAAAGGTCTTGGCTAAGCAGCTTCAAGTCATCCACATACCAGGCACTAGCCAATGGACAAATACACTTACTAAACCTCTAGCCTCTACTAGATTTCTTACTCTAAGACAAACTACTAAATTTCTTACTCTAAGACACAGACATAGGGTTGCTCACTCCACCTAAGTTTATGGGGGTATTAGAGAAAACTGTAGGTTAGTTAAAATAGCAATATGCCTAATCTCAAGACTGACATCTATCAGCTAGAGTGCGACAAAAACCGACTATAGCAGGCCAACCTTTTGCCATGTATAAAAGCAAACAGTTGCTATCTTTATAACTAATTAATTCATAAATCAAAGTTAATTGTAACAGAAAAAATGGAAAGAGTATCACTTCCATTTCATAAGAAAATTAAATGAAAAACAACACCACAAAGAGCTTTCTCATAGCGCCTAATCCAATTAAAACTAAAAGCAAACGAAACAATAAAACAATGTGACATGTGAATTTAAATTTTGAAAAGGGCGATTAAAATTGATTTGTCAAAATAGTAACAAGTTCATTAACCAACAACTTAGTAGTAACAATCACGGTCCTGTCTAGCCAAACTCAATGAGACATTAAAATTAAAGACTGGATGAAGAAAAGAATGTGGTGGTAGCGATTGCAGACATAAAAAGACAGATTGTAGCTTTTCAAAAGAAAAAGGGTTAACTTTTCAAACTAGTGAAAAGATGGTTAATTGTTCAAAATAATAGTTGTTATTTTCTACCAATGTAAATCATTGTTACACATATATTCAATTAAATCCTTAAACCATATTACAAAATATTGGCATGACCAGGGAAGGTAACCGACAAGGTACTGATGAATTTTTTTTCCATCGAATAAAAATTTGAGCTTAAAATCTTATGTAAACCACTCAAACCTTAGCATACAAACTCATTGACTTACCTAACAACCAGGTGGTTCTATTAAATAGCAAATCACTGTATTCATATGGTTTGCTTCATTTTATCCTTGCTTAAATTTACATATATTTAATATTTAAGCATACTAACTTGGGTTTGTAGAGAGAGCATTAAAAGCTTCATAAGCCCTTGCAAAATCTTTTTGATACAACTAAACAGTGCATAACAAATCTAGAACTGGTAACATTGTGTGTTAATAATGCTCTCATCTTATGTTTATGTCCTCCATTTTGTGTTTTCTTGTTCATATTCAAGTATTTGCTACAGAAAGGAAAGTTGACATGTAAATCAATATTCATCTTTAATCATCGATTAACCTAGATGAGTCATTTAAAGAACTAAACTCAAACAGCTTGTGAATAGAAAAATCATTTAATTCAATCCATCATACAGATTATAAGCGAAAAATAATGCATTTTGAGAAGTATGAAGAAATAACATATGGCATAATTAGTGTAGCCTAGATTGAACAAAACTAAATATACCGATAATATATCCAAGTATTTGATCAGATTATCAATTTAAGCCAAGAAACATCAAATCAAATGTATAAAGTTTGGTTCATAGTACCACTAAGATTCTGAAATATGATATATTGGAGCACCAAGTAGGCCAAGGATGTTCTTTGTTTTTTAGCAAAGATTATGCATATAGTCAGGTTCCTGAAAAAAGAAGAAAGAAAAAACAGATACAGATACAGATACAGCAATAAATAGATATATGATTAATTTCCCAACATTGGAAGAATCTACCATTCACACCCAATAAGTAGCAACTGTAAAATAAGAAAAGAACAATACAAGCACCGATGAAAGTCATTGACCAAATTAACTTCTTAGGTCAAATGAGTTGCTAGAGCTGCCCCTAAGAACCACAGCAAGCAGATTTTTGTGTGGCTTGAGCAGACCCAGCTCCTTGGTCTGGTTGGTTAATCTTGAGTGTTTGGGGCTGCAAAGAACCAAACAAAAAATTAGTGCGAAGATGACGAGGCAATTATATCTGGTATGCATCAAGGAATAGTCTTGTATTAACTTCAAATAAATAAATAAATAAATAAAATGAAACAAATATAAACTGTGGCAATTTGCAAGATAATTGATCAATGCATCATAACTAGAGAAAGGTCAAAATATAAACCTCAGTCTTTGAGTCAGTTTCTGCAAGTCTTTGTTTGATGTCCCGGGCTATTGAAAAGAATACCTCATCCACATTCATATTAGTTTTTGCACTCTGCATAAGCAAAACCTTGGCATTAAAATCAGCACAGCAATTTCAGAATACTTTTCAAACAAGAGTAATAAGTGCCGCTTACAGTTTCGAAAAACTTGATACCGTATTCATCTGCCAGAGCTTGACCCTTCGAAGTTGGAACAGCCTAAGGAGAATAATTTCCAGCATCAAGTGTAGCATAGTAATCACAGGAGATACGTGTACATGCATAACCAAAAGGATGGACAAAGAGTGAGTGTGTGGGGCAAACCCTTTTGCTTTCATCCATGTCGGCCTTGTTCCCAACTAATATCTTGTTGACATTGTCAGAAGCATGCTGCTCAATGTTGCGAATCCAATTCTTGATGTCTGGATATGAAATGAAACATATCTAGCAGTCAGTTGCATCTTAATACACAACAAAGCACTGGAATATCCCCAAAATAAAAGTTGAGAAGTAGAATTTACTAACAAATATACTTGTTCCACTAATGAATACGGGTTTAAGGAAACACACATCATAGGAGATTAAGAAATGTGGAGGAAATAATAAAAGAGGCATTGCATAAATTAAAACCAAGAGGAAGGAGAACTTACTGTTAAAAGATGACTCATCAGTGACATCATACACAAGCAAAATGCCCATTGCTCCACGGTAATAAGCTGCACAATAGAAAAAGATTAAACACATTGTCAGACTAGAAATTGTGTTTGAAATAGTGATGGTTGTCAGTCAATATCATAAGACCATGTGCAATGGGTGTGTTTAGTTGAACTCAACATGCAAAATCTCTTCCAATGGGTGTTTAGAGTAGTGTTGAGTGTGAGGTGGAAGAGAGAGGTGTTGAGAAAACTCAACACAATTGAGTCTGACGCAGGGGGGCATGTGGCTGTTTGTGATTGGCTAGCCAGATTTTTATCCATTTAATACTTTGAACTCAATTATTTCGTTGCAAATTATTTTTTATTTTTTTTTTACCAAAATTCATGATTTTTTTTTTCTATAAATAGAGACTTGGTTCATTTGATTTGGACACAGAAAAAAAAACCAAGATTTTCACTATCTTAATCTTATTATTATCTTTCTATTAGTGTTTATTTTGAAGTTAAGTGTCTTTTTTTAAAATGAATTTTGTTTTTAAATTTTGTTATTTTAATCTTAAATAAATTTTGTTTTTATTACAAAAAATTAAAAAATAAATTGTTTAAGTATTTATTATTTTAATTTAATTTTAATCGATAATTGTAATTTTATGTAATCATAAAAATAAAAATAAATTTTAAATAAGAATATGAAAATAAAAAGTGGTGGGGTAGGGTGTTAAGTGAAAAACCATTGGAGAAGGTAAAAGTTGAATGAGTGTTGAGTTATTAGGTGGAAGAGAGAGAAAATGATGTGGAGTGTTGGGAGTTGAAAAAGTGGGTGTTGAGTGAAACCATTGTAAATGGTCTAATATGTACTGATATTGACAAACAGCACAACATCTTACAATACATAATCACATTAGAATATAGACTTATATTAAATATAAACAAGTATGTTGTATCCCGGTATCATATGTGTTGTTGGTCTCTAGTCATGTCACAATGTTCGTAACGTGTTTGGTGTCTATGTTGGAGTATGTGCTTCTTAGGTCTAAACTTATATTAAATAGGAGTAGTGGAACTTTGTGACATTTTGACAATAGTTAGGGAAAATGGGTAAGAGAAAGACATATCTCTATGCTTTTTTGTAATGAACAATGCGACAAGAATTTTTTTGTAAGAGTGGAGTAAGAAGGAGATTGAGGAATCGACCTCCACTCCTAACATAAAACTAACAATACTACATTTGTTGTATAAGAAAAATAAATAAGTATTTTTTGAGTTGTGATCATCATATGCAAATAATAGTTATATATTAATGAAAAAACATCAATGTTTCTTTACAAACATTATTGCATTTATTTGTGAAAAATAATAAAGTATGTAGAATTTTATAAATTTGTGAACAAATTTAGGCCATATCATATCTTCAGTTTCCAAGAATTTCCCATATCCTTGTCGTATTGTACTCATGTTGTACCAAGTCTATAGGCTTCATATAGTAGAACTAAACCCCAATCACATGTAAGGCTATAATCAGCGGGCACAATACTGGAGATCCAACTACTTCACAGGTCTGATAATATCCAGAACTTTATGATAAAGTCTAAACCAATCTAATGAAGATATCCACCCAAACAATCTAGTAATAAATGTCTCAAACAGTCAGCAAGCTTAGAAGGTCTGCTAATAGACAGCCAGTCATATCAAGTACCTTATACATTTGATCTGGCAAATGGGAGTTTAAGTCTAAATCAAAACAGGATGGTTTTCGATAAAACGGTTTGCCTCAATCAATAAATAATATTGATATATACGACTAGTTAATATTTTTAGTGGTTTCTATCCAATCCACAAGAACAGAGCATCAATAAATAACTAGCAATCGAATAATATTATGACAAGCATACATTGCATAAGTATTTGTAAGTTGAAAATAAAGGACCACAATTGAGCTCTCACTAATTATTTGCTACATTGGCAGGGAAAGAGAACAAAACAAATTGATTTCAATAGCTAAAACTAACCAGTTGTAATGGTTCGAAACCGCTCTTGACCAGCTGTGTCCCATATTTGCAATTTGATTCGCTTACCATCAAGCTCTATTGTCCTTATTTTGAAATCAATGCTGGCGAGAAAATAAAACATTCCAGTAAGTACATGGCCATCTCCTCGCAAAAGAGACTGAAGAAGAACAAAGAAAACATAAAATAAGTGGACTCATACAAAAACAACATACCCGATGGTTGTGATAAAACTTGTTGTAAAAGAACCATCTGAGAAACGCAATAGGAGACAACTTTTACCCACACCTGCCAATGTGAAAACAGAATGTTATGTAATACAAACGAAACCTAATAAGATGCATTATTA
Organism: Vicia villosa; assembly: GCF_029867415.1. Classification (NCBI taxonomy): domain Eukaryota; kingdom Viridiplantae; phylum Streptophyta; class Magnoliopsida; order Fabales; family Fabaceae; genus Vicia; species Vicia villosa. The sequence continues at coordinate 159,808,536 of NC_081180.1, forward strand.
TTATTACCATAAAGTGAGAAAGGGAGGAGATATGATGTGTTTGTATTAGATTATTTGAACTTATCTACTGCCATAAGCACTTATGAGAGTTTCTGGAAGAGCTGAAAACAGATTGTTACATGTCCATAAGTTATTTTTAGCTTATTTACATAAGCTCTCCACTCCAGGATAATCATAAGACAGGAGCATATAGCTTAAATGAAAACCATTTGACTTTTTGTTTTAATAAATAAACAGCTCATAAACAAGCACGTCTGACTAAGCAATTCATCCAAAGAGGGCCAAAAGTCTACAAGATCATCACTTTTTGATCAATCAGTGATTCTCAAACACACAAATGAGTTGGATGTTCCAGAGTAGTCATTCTCGGATAGCAGATAGAGCGGTTGACCACAAGAGTGGAAAGGCGGGAGAGCGTATAGCAGGATGATGATCGTTCTATTTGAACATTTTTTAGACAAATTACATATGATAATTATAAACATATATTTAATGTAAAATTAAACAAACAACTCAACTCATAAAATATTCGTAAATCAAAGCACACACTACTCTTAAGTGCTTAAACGACTATTAAGGAAGATTAAGGTTGACTCTCATATCAAATTTGATTGAAAAACCCAAATTATCCTTAAAACAAGAAAAAAATTAGGGGGGAAAAGGATAGTGGGTCAGGAACCGCTCTGCTCCTCTATTACCCTATAGCAGCCGCTATAGTGTTCTGCACTGCTAAGACTCTTCCCATAGTGGTCATCCTTGGCTCCGGGATGTTCAAATTAAAAAGGTACTTAGATATTAACATAAACTAAACCAAATAAGTGTGCCATTCCAGTATTATTTGATAGCTACCCATTCGCAAAAACATGTTAACAGGCTCTACTAATACCCTAACCTTTTTTACTTTTCAATTTCATTTAACAAAAACCAGGTACTACCTCATTCATTACGGTAAAACTTCTATGAATGTACAGCTAAATAATTTACCATCGAAAATCCAAACCTAATAAGCTCTGAAGCGGTTAAACACAAATCATGTAAACCTAATAAGTTCAAAAATCACAGAACTGATCAAATCAAAGCAAATCCGAGAAACTACTAAATATATAAACACTGAAAGAGAAAATAATTAGAATAATTGCAGAAAATGAAAAACGAAAAGTACCGCTATCACCGATGAGAAGAAGCTTTATGAGATAATCGTAATCGGATCGAGCTCTTGCAGGAGGAGCAGCCATCGCGAAAATTGAAAAACCTGATCTGATCCACGATGGTTGCTGTGCTCGAGAGGGGTGAGAAATTGATTCAGATAAAATATGAGAAAAAATAGTAAAAAAATTTAAATATTGTGATTTTAATGGAAAGAAAAAGTGGAGAGTGGAGTGTGATGAGTTATTAAGTGAACGAAAATGGAAAATGGAAGATGCGGGAGAGAAGAAGGTCGAGATCTGAAAAGGAAATGGAGATCGGAGAGGTTTGTGGTCGGGCGTTGAAATGTGTTTTTTCTTTAAATGAAAAAGGATTTCTAAACTCAATTATGTTTAACACTTTCTTTTTTAATTTGGAATTGTCTTAAATTTGTAGGGCAAGATATTTATTTACAACTTTGAAATATTGAAACAAATAAAATATCTTAATTTTGAATTGTTTTAAGTAGTTTAATATTTCTGTTAATTTATATTTAATTTAATTTTAATTTATTTTGTGAAATTTACTAATAAACTAATTATTAAGTATATCATTTCCTAATAAATTGTATTATTTAATATATATACTTTTTCTTTAAATCAATTCAGTTTGTAGATGTGTAGGGACATCAAATGTAAGGGTGTGAGTTCGAATCCGCGACATCCCATTTATTCACATTTAAAAAGCTGGAACTTCAGCTACTAGGTTACTTGCCAAAAAAATCTAAGCAGCCCATAAGATTGGGACAAACAGTTCAATCTTTTCAAGGTGTTTGTTGCGTTACTTCACATGTGTTCTCTCTCTCACACATCATCACACGTGAGCATGCATCTCTTTCCCTCAGAGCCATTGGATTTTCATCCAACAGTCACTCATGTTCCACGTTGAATAACCTGAAGATATGTACAACGATATTTCATACATAAGTGTGACCCTGAGTCACGCATAGGTTTGATTCAACTCACACCTACAAAGTTTTACCTTATTTTATTAATGGCTTGAGCGTGAGGGTGTTAATAATTTTGGAAGGTACCCTCTCTGTCCACTAGAGATCCATCTCAATCGCACTAGAAACCTTCTACGATGATTTCCATCACATATACCAGTCATTTTTCGCTCCAATTTAGGACAGGATCAGATAACCATCTTAGTCGCATTGAAAACCTTATAGGATGTTCTTCATCACTAAACTAGTCATTCACTGCTCCAGTTTAGGATAGGACTAGCAAACCTTTTCAACTGCATTGGAAATCTTCTATGGTAGGCTTCATCGTCGAACCGGTCATTCTCTGCTCCAATTCAGGACAGTGGCGTCTCTCTGTGAATCAATTTTCGTTTATTCTCTCTAATCTTTCAATCTCGCATTTGTAACTAATTTTTATTGTATCTACGATATCTAATTCAAATTCAACTTGTGGTCACCAATCATAAATCTAGATCCTTTAAGATAATGTTATGTTAGCTCTTGACAATTTTCCTAAGTAAGATCCATATGCTTCAACAACGAATCATTAGCCATTATTCATTGCTCCAAGATAATCTTCCTCCTCCATAGCATGTTTAGGCTTCCTTATCGCATTTTTAAGTTCCTTAACAATATTCTCATATTCTCCCACTGCATTTATAGGTTCCTCCTCTGCATATTTTGGTTCCTCTACTAGTTCACTTTTTCAATACTCTTAAGCCATGTTCGACGCTTCATGCACAAATGATCTTATGTTGAACATCTTTAATCTATTGCAACAGTAAAACACAAGGCTCATCCGCATATAAGAAATACACGAAAAGATTCACGTTGAGATCACGATTGGTCCAAAGTATTACGGTGAATACATTCACTGGCACCAATTAGTGACCATTAACTGTGAAAATGAGGTAATTGTCCTCTCTATGAAAATCCTTATTTGCCACATGACTTTGATGATAGAGGTTATAGTCATATGCCAACCGTTGGTCGTCGTCCAAGAAGGCCTCTTTCTCGTGGAAACCGCAAATAAGGTACGAGATGAATTATCCTTAACAATTTGTCACTTGTCATTGACAAAACCCGTTCACAAAGAGAGTCATTAAATGAAACATTCACATGTCTTTAGAAAAGCCCTACAAAATGGAGATGTATGAATGCACTGGGGACCCTGATGGACATGTCGAGCATGTGGACATCGTTTTAGACAACCATCAATCCAAGGGCATAGTAAAGTGCAAGATTTTAGTTCTCACATTTAAGGGATTTGCCATTACTTGTTCAAAGTTATGTAGGACAATTGTATCAACCATTGGAAATCATTTTGCATAGAGTTCACATCTCTTTTCACCTGCAAAAGTGTCAATTTAAGACAATGGTCATGTTCAATTCCATTATAAACAAGAAGAATAAGACCTTGAGGTAATAAAGTTATGAGGTTTCGTAGAGAAGTTGTAGAAGTGGAAGGGGCAAATGAAAACTTTAAGTTTTGGATGTTAGAGAAAGGATTGAGATCAGACAATCATAAAAGTTAGGTTTGGAAGAGCCGCAGAGCATGAGCGAAACAAGAGAAGAGGTAAAAAAGAGAGAAACAAAAAAGGAATGAATAAACATAAACATGAAAAAAGCAACCAAAACCATTATCACCAGTTTCCTCTTCACATCTCTAACCACCATAATACTTCTAACATAAATTATTACAGCATGACCGAATTACCAAAAAAAATAAACAAAGATGTGAATTAGGAGGAATTGGTTGGCGAAATATGAACCAAAAGTGATTAGAGATGAATAACAAAGTTTTTAGTTAGTCAGATAGAAAAATAGTTAAAATTTAGTTAAATATTATTACTTGTTTCATATAAGTGTATGTTGGAGCATAACATATCATAGTTATGGTTTTGTCTAAGATCAACTATAAATTAATCATAATAAATATAATATATTACCTAATATAAACTCATTTAAATTTTTTGGTTCACTATGCTATGCTTCCACCCTACATGATCACAAAACCGAAATTGACCCAAAGGCCAAAAAATGCTTGTTTTTAGGATACACATCTGGCATGAAATGCAATGCTCTCGTTGACTTGCATATCATAAGCACACTTCCATATCAAGAAACCTCACCATCTACAACCACGTGATGGGACTACTTCCCTTGCAAACCTCCATATTCCAATATTCCTAATCAATTTAGAACTCTTGGCCCTAGCAGAAATGATTCCAAACACTCAATTAATCCACCATTTCTTACCTCTAACAGCATAAATGAACATCCTTCCATATCTACCATAGTTCCTTAATGAGTAAGGCATACATCATCATATCTGCAAGACTGTATTTGTACAACCATAAATGATTCTCACTAATCATTCAAAGGTAATCCTTATCATATGTCTCAATTTATATCTTTTTCAAATTTGTCTAATTCATATGCACGATAATCTCTCTCATTATCTTCATAAAATGAATCAAAGTTTTATGTTGAGACTAGTAAGTTTGAATGTTGAAACAAATACATGTAACTTGAACTAAATCCACTTGAGAAATATGGAACATAGAAGATTGTGGATTTACCTTCAAATGTTAAGTGAATTGGTTGGATGTGGATATACAAAATCAAAGATTTTGCTAATGGTTCCATTGAAAGGTTCATATCTAGACTAGTTACAAAAATTTATAACAAAATTGAAGGTCTTGATTATTCTAACACCTATTCTCCAATTTCTAAATTCATTACTGTCAGAACCATCATTTCTTTAGGTTCTCTCAATCATTGGACACTAAATCAACTAGTTGTAAATAATGCATTTTTTCACGGTGAGCTTCAAGGAGACTTCTTTAAGATTTTTTCACGTGATGTTTCCACATCTAAGCCAAATCAAGTATGTAAGCTTGTTAAGTCTTAATATTTACTTAAGCAAGTTAGGAGTATATCACATGAAATACTTACCAATTTCCTCTTTCAACACCAGTATAAACAAGTTGATTATAACCATTCATTCTTGAGAAAAAATAATTATATTTTTTCACAATCCTTCTAGTTTATGTAAATGATGTCATAATTACTTGGAATAAGGTTTATGAATTTGAGTACATCAAGTTACCACTACACGACTCCTTAAAAATAAAGGATTTAGGTCAAAAGAAGTATTTTTGTTGGTTGAATTTATACATTCAAATAGTGGAATCACTTAGTGCCAAAAGAAATATCGCCTTTTTAAATTGATGATTTAGGTTTGATCAAATAAAAACTTGTCTCAACACCTTTTGATCCCTCTTTAAATTTGCACCAAAGTATTCCCTATCTAGATACTCCTTCTTACAAAAGGTTAGTTAGAAGATTGTTATACTTAAATACAGCAAGACATGTCATCACTTTCTGCAAGCAACAACTCATCCAACTCTTGTAATACCTACCTCATAAATGTGTTGTTATCATTAAAAGGGGAAGAACATGGATATATGTGCTTGCGAGTATTGTCAAGATGATCCAGGGTGTAAAATTTTGTTGATAGAAAAGATGAAATCAACTGATTATTTGTTTGATTTTGGTGATGATAACACGTCATATCAAACAATATCCAGCAAAGTCCTTATCTGTTAAAGATAGCTCAAGCGGTAAAAAATGTTCAATATGTTTTATCAAGCTATACTCCTAAGTTAAGCTATCATTTTGAATATGTTCTTGAAGATCAAGTCATATATTTTAAGTTACCAATGTTTTTGTCAAACGAATTCAAATAAAGACTTATGTTTCATGGTTCGACAATGGTTTGACCTCTAAAATCTCAGATGATGGTAATCAACATGAAGATATCTCAAGATTCATCAAGATATAATATTCAAGGTTCGTGTGTGATGCTAAACTCAAATATAACGATGTTGAGAATTGAAGCTTATGAGTTGTGAAAGACAGAAAGCGTGAAAGCTTATATGGTCGTGTATGTGTGAGTGACCAGTGTCTTGTAAAGGAACAATGGTACTTCTGGAAATATTATGGCAAGAGAAAACACACTAATTATTTTTGAGAAAACTCTCTTTATTTTGTGAAAACCACCTATAAATGTTTTTAAGGCCTAACTAAATGATTAGGGGATTGTCTAATCAATTGAGTTACTTTTTACATCTGAATAATCGATCAACTCTAGTAATCTAATAGATTATCTTTAATTTGTTGAGTCTAAAATCTAATGGGAAATTCTATTGATGGTTTGTAACAACTAGATATCAAAATCTTCCTTTTGTGGCTTGAACAATCAATTATTAGGGGTAAATAATCGATTATGGCATTCATTTTGCCCATTGATTGTTTCCAAATTTAAATCACATTTTGGCCTATAAATAGAGAGCTTCTATATCATTTTATTTCACTCTGAAAATGATTTTTGACCTTACTTTCTTACTTTCTCGTATTTTTTATATAAATCTATCATTTTCTCACTTATATTTTTTCATTAGTGCTTCGAGAATAATCTTGTGTCTAAGTGAGGATCATTGCTCTAGGTGATAACTTAATTGTAATTTACCAAGAGTGTATTATCTATTAAGTAAAATATTTTTCTATAAGAAGTTATTTTGTTGCAAGTTAAACAAGTAAAAGCTCTTGTTTGGTTTATGGGATCGTCTTAGGAAGTATATATTTGGCTCGTAAATTTTTCCAGGAAGAAAAACTATCTTTTAGTTCGTGAAGACTACCCATTGAAATCTCCACAACGGTTACTGAGCTCAACCATGTGTAAAAGCTTTGTCAGTTAGATATTAGCTTGTGTAAAATCTCATCTTCGTTCTTGAGTTTAGCCTAATGTAAAAGCTTAGTTGGTTCAAGATTATCCCATGTAAAATCTCGACTCAGTTTAAGGTTAACCCGTGTAAAACCCTAGTTTGGTTTGGAGGATGGCCAACTTAAAAATCCATGTCGTTTATGAGGATAGCTGACTAAAACTCTATCTCGAACCCGTGTAAGACCTTGTGTATGAATTAACATGTACAACACTATAATGGAAAACTTCAATGCTTCCACAAAAGTTTTGAAATACATCAAAGAAATTCCAAGTCAAGGTATCGTGTTCCTTAAGGACTTAACCATTCAATTAAATGGATTTTCTAATTTTGACTAGGCATGATGCTTGGAGGATAATGTTTCTTCTTAAACGAAATTTCAAGTAAGATCTATTTCAAGATAGTGTTTCTTCTTAGGCAAGTCATTGATTTCATGGAGGATAAAGAAACAAATCACAATCTCAAGGTTTTAAAATAAATAATGTTAATACAATTAGGTATCTTTCGATTTATAATTTAACCTTAGTAAGAACAACGCAAAGTCTAATCAAAATGTTAGGTAGCAATGCTTTTAAACCATTAATCCATGTGATTAGACTAACGTTACCGTACACACATTCTTTAAGGGTTCTTCGCCTACATTTCTCTCCTAGCACTTATTTATGGCCATGTGCTTTCCTGTTTCATGCATTTTTCGTGAGAGAAACTCCAATTCTCACTTTGATACGGAACCATCTCGAAATTCACATAGGTGAAGTTCATATTGTATCCTTTTCCATGAGATGTTTATCCTCGGTATTGAACTTCATTAAGAGTTTGAAAAAACTCAACCCTCAATTTAAAATAGTCAAAATTATTACCAAATGTCCGACAAACATCCAAATCAACAACTTGTTACTACCCATTGAATCTTGAGATTAATGTTCTGTTAACGTAAGATTGGGTTTCCGCCGTTGTTGGAACTCTTATTCAAGGAGTTTCAACCCCATACCTATCGAGGTAGTCTTTATTAAATATTTGGCAAGTGGTTTGGTAAATGGATCAGCCAAATTATAGCTCGACCGTATATATATATGAATAAAATGATTACATCTTTAATCAATTTTCTCATAAAAGAATGTCTAAGTCTTATGTGTATAGACTTTCCGTCATACACTTTATTGTATGATCTAGCTAAATTGTCTTGAGTATTGCAATGTATCAACACCTTTGAAACATTGTCTTTACCCAATGGAACTTCCAACAGAAAGTCCCTTAACCATTCAGCTTCTTGACTGGTGGAAGTAAGAGCCACGAACTCCAATTCCATGGTTGAAAGAGTAATACTAGTTTGTTTCTCGCTCTTCCAAGAAATTGCACTCCCAGCTAGTGTAAATATTCATCCATTTATATATTTTTGATCTCCGACGCTCGATATCTAACTCGTCTTGGTATATCCTTTTAATATGGCAGGAAACATACCATAATGGAAAATCCTTGTGATGGCCTTCCAATGCTCACCATTTGGATTGCTAGTAAGTCTACTCATTTACTAACAGCAAATGCTATGTCAGGTCTGGTACTTTGCATAAAATACATTAGACACCCAATTACACTTGCCTATTCCAACTGAGCCACAACTCTTCCATCTTTCTTTGAAAGTTTGACACTAGGATCAAATGGAGTATACCCCCTTCCACGAAATGTAAGTGGTGGAACTTATCAAGTACTTTCTCAATATAATATGTTTAACTAAATTGATATCCCCCATTATTTCACTTTAATTTCCTCCCCAAAAGAGTGTCTACTAGCTCAAGATCTCTCATCTTGAATGTGGAAGTTTTCTCAACATAGTAAGGTTCATAACCCCCACTATTTTGTTTTACTTTGATCCCAAAAGGAGTGTCAACTAGTTCAAGATCTTTTATCTTGAATGTGGAGTTAGAAATATCTTCGTTTTTAAAATTCCATTCATCTTGTTGCTAATGATCAATCATGTAATCAACATGGAAATAAAGGAATATCACAATATTCTCACACAACTTTGTGTACAAATACTTGTCACAAAAATTAGATGAAGAAAGATTTTATATGATTATGTATGAAGATGCAAGAAGGTTTTAGATGAATTAAGAGATGGAATTATGAGCAACTTAAAGTAGTATAGTATGAATTGCAATTAGTACCTTAGTTATGTTCACTTCACTCAAATCCTAATTGTTGTTGCGGTAAAGTGACAAGCAAGAGTAAGTTTCTTTATCGTCTCCACGGGGATTAGTGCAAGGGATCAAATATCCCTCAACAGTCTTTATGTTTCATAGCTTGGGTGAACAAGTTGTTTACATGTATAATGTATAAAATATAAAAACGAAAAAGTAAAGTATTAGAGAGAAGAGAACTTTTCAGGAATGAGTTTCATTCGCCCATAGAATATGCATTCTATCAATCAGTTAAACTCAATCTAAACATTCATTAATACCATCGTGTATCACCCAGAACAGAGCATTAAGAACCGATACTCTTGTGACTGTTAAACTTAAAGTTATCTCTAGCGCTTAGAATTTAACAGAGGCAAAGATGTCCTCGATACTAAATCAGGCATAGATTAGAAATAACCCCATGATCGATAAAAACATATAACAATATGCATTCTTCTAATCTAAATACATGAACAAAGTTAATCATCTCTATAATCACGTATCACTCGTCAACATCGTCTATGTATAGAGCGACGTTGCAGGATTATACCGGTGTTTACACGAAAATTCGTAAACAATCGCTAGCCCTCCAAAATAATTATATTTTGGTTACTCGCAGGATCGACTAGATTGGTCCAAGGACATAGTCTAGTTTTTGAGATTTTGATGTTGGTTAAGTACACATTCTTTCAATTGTTGTGGTTAAATTGTAAGTAAAGGGTTTGTTTTAAAATACAAAGTAAATGCAGAAAAGTAACGATGATTTAAAGGTTATGGCTCGAAATGTAAAAGGAATGTAAAAGACCTTTGATAAAGTAAAGGCAAAAATAACTAGAAATTGGATTAAATAATGGTTAATCATACGTATATTTCTCAGCACTCGTTTCTCGATCTGTGTTGGTACTTTGAGTATAATTGAGTATTTCTACACATTGAACATACTTCAAATCTAATGTTGTGATTCTAATTTACACTAGTTTGACCCTAACGACCTTTTTCTAATGGAATGCGACGTTCTTCGCTTGCATGTGTCTCGATATCTAAGGTCTCCAAGCGTCCCTTTTGGATAAGATTGATAATTTACATTTGAATTATTTTCCTTTCCAGGCGCCAAACTCAACTAATGTGACCACCGAAGCTTATTCGTAAAAAGCTCCAAAAAAATTTTAAGTCTTTATCTTTGTTTTCGGTGATACTTCCTTCTATAGTACTTGATAAGATAAAAACTCTTCAAACAATTGATACTTTGAATTCCCTTCGTGAGCTTGAACTTGCATCTCAATTCAAAATAACTTTCTTCATCAATAGCCTTCATCTTATTTTACTCGTCGAAATTCCTAACTAACAATCGATTGATTAATATCAGATGTCTCCACATATCAAACAATAGGTAACATGCAAATCTGATACATAGTGAAAATTAATACTCAAATCTATGTCTAAAGTTTGGTTATCGATAGGTTAAAAATCTTAAATCAATAGTTTGAAATACATTTCTCAACAAAAATCAAACATATTATGAAAAAGGATTAACATCTATATTGAATCAAACAAAGTTCACAATACAAAACTCAAAAGAAATACATACAACAATGGTGAAATCACCCAAAATCCCAACAAGAAAAGGTGTCATATAAAGAGAAGAGAGAAGATGAGCAAACCCCAACCTTGATGTCTCAAAAATCGAAGCCAATCCAACATCCAATCTTCAATTTTCAACCTCTCTTGTTGATTCTTAGCATCACTCTCTTTAAAATTGGGGCCTCACCCTAAAAAGTGGTGGACTCTTGATCACTCCTTTCTAAAAATGGGTGGATGCCCTAAAAAATGGTTTTACATAATATATACAAACAAATTCGCTTGACGCCAAAATATTCGCTCGGCGAATTGTCACTTTTCCTTCATATCAGCTGCACAAAACACACACATGTGGAACAAAATATCTACATTCGCCCGGCGAATAGAAGTTACGCCTGATGAATTCCTTGCTACCACCTTTGCCCTGCGAACACAAATTGAACAAGCCCATAATGCAACACAGAAGCAACTGACTTCCATCTGAAATGGCTCACTCTTCCCTCGCCCAACAACCTCAGAGCGAGGAAATCATACCGCACTTGCCCCTGGCTCGCCCGACGAAACAGACAAGACAACAACTCTTCATGTTTGCTTTGTGCATTCTTCTCCAATTCTTATGCCTTCATCTTTAAAACTTGATCCATCAGTTTTGTGCATAAAAACACACAAATCAAAGATTCCAATACTAAATACTATAAATTCTATCAAAACTTAGGGTAAAACATAATCAAAAACACAAAATGGAGTTGAAAAGTGCCAAGTTTTATCGCGGAAAAATAAACATATTTGACTCTCATCAAACTCTCCCCAACCTAAAACTTTGTTTGTCCTCAAACAAAAGTCTCTCCATAATAAAGAAACAAAAGCAACTTTCAAAGTATATCATGATCAACAAGCTAATACATGGTTCAAAATTTACAAAGCACATGTAAAGTCATGCTTACCACTATACTACAACGACACCATGATTAAGAAACAAATTCTAAATACAAAACAAATGTCAAACATTCTAAAAGAACACATGCATAATCTTGAATCACACTCAGTACACAATTTCATCAATGGATGAAAGAAAAACACAAGGTACTTAACTCACACCCAACAATCTTACTAACAACATATTAAATTATGCATTCATCCAAAAATTTCACATTGAAAAGATTAAAAACATGAACTACAAAGACTTTTAAGGATTGTAATTTGGCTTGGGTAACAAAGAAGGGTCATCTCTAAAGGACTTTAAAGAAAATTTCCTAGTCCTATGAGAGCAATCACTTCCCACATTTTCAAACAATCCAAAACTATTGCACACCCTTTTTTCTTTGCTCATTTGTTACAACCATGATTTTATTCATTCATTTTTTTTTCTTTTTCACATTTTTCTTTTCTTTTCTTTTCCAACCATTTTATTTTTTCAACCTTTAGCAACCAACATTTAAGCAAACAATCATTTTTCTTCCCAACATGATTACAACCAACATCGTGACATGAATGAAGGATAGAAAAACACTTAGAAGGGGGGGGGGGGGTTTGAATAAGTGTGACTTTAAAAACTCTTAAGATAAAAACAATGAACACAATTATTTTTATCCTGGTTCGTTGTTAACGAAACTACTCCAATCCACCCCCTTAGAGTTAGGGGTGTTCGCGGTGCGGTTTGGTTCGGTTTTGAGCATAAAAGTCATCCTAACCGCGAGATAAAAATGCATGCGGTTCGGTTTGGTTCGGTTAATTTTTAAAAAGTCATCCCAACCAAACTAAACCAAACCAATGCGGTTAGGATCGGTTCGGTGGGCTGCGGTTTACACCATGTAGCGGGGAAAATCTGACATCGAAGCCATGGGATTGACTCGAATCAATATTCCGTTTTGAAATCGCCACCGCGCTTTATTTTTTCAAAGGAAAAGGGAAAAGAACGTAAAACCCAAAGTTTTGTTTTTTTAAAACAAGAAAGAGAACTCAGGTTCGGGTGTTGATTATATGAGGGGAAGGTTTAAAGCACCCCTCATATCCGTGGTACTCCACGGGAACCTTTTTGAAAATCTGTGTTGTGTGTGTGCTAAAAAACGGTTTGTTTTATTTTTAAAATAAGCTCGGCAAAGCGTTAAGCTTTGGGCCTACATACCTCCTCGGTGCAATGGAGAAGTCAGAGCTAATGTAGTTCCGCTTTTAGGAAAAACGTTTTAAAAACGAATAAACACTTTGGTGTCGTTAGAGAGAAATACTCAGCCATTGATCTTGAGCATGAGAACAAACAAGTTCTTTGCATCGCAAATGAAAGAAGGGCTCCAACTCGGATAAAATCAACGAGTATGCCACTAGCTCTCTCACGCGGAAAAGATCTCGTTATTATCAATCAATTTCAAAATCGTGGGGTATAACCACTCGTTTCGACAGTTAACGGTGTCTAAACTTTTGAAGAAAAGCCACTAAGGGCGAAAGATATTTTTGAGAAAAAAGGTTTTGAAAAGGTTTGCAAACATAAGAATGTTTTGGAAAAAGAGAGAAGATTTTGAAAATTTAAGAATGGGAGGAGATGAAGAGGCTAACCTAGTGCATAAAATAAAAGCTAAGGAAAGAAACGGTCTAACCAAATAAGAAGCCAACACTTGACATTAAGAGCCAAGGTAGTTTTCCCATCCTTTGGATTTATCAGTACCAACACATTAACACTTGGGGATCCGGATGAACTTATTGTCTTAGCACCACTTTGCATTAAACACATTAAGATTCTGACGAAAATCGGGCAGAGTAACGGCTGTTTTTGGGTAAAATCCTTATCTCAATGCCTTGGAATTAACCATCAAGGGCTTTCAAGGAAATACCTGCACACATAAACATACAACAGAACAATGCCAGACAGACAGAACAATCACAGGATAGTAATAGAACGAGTCCAGAGGTACTAGGTCCATAAGTCCGAATCTCCAAAGTGCTAGGGATAGTAACCGATAGTCCAAAAAGAACCTTATGTATTTTTTAGATTTTGGTTATTTATTAGTGTTTTAGCAAGAAAAGATAAAGTATGGTCCAAGTGGACAAAAGAAAAATGACGGAAAGTAAATATGATGAAATGATAAAGTAAAGCGATAAGGCGAGAAATATAAAGAGCGGTAATATAAAGAGCGGTAATATAAAGGTGCGGAAATTAAAGTTAGTTGTTAAATGTTAAAGATAACCATCTTGAAACTTGTCAAGTATGTTATCAAAGTTAGTATGAAGATCTATGGTGAGTGAATGATGTACTCGGATTTAAAGTCAATGGGGCTTATCAGAAGCTTGATAAAATCATAGCGACTACACGATAAAAACCTCCACAAGTCTTAAATCAACCGCATACAATTCTCTTCCACATTTGATCTTTTTTATTCGGGACACGAAATATTGCGCTATGTTAAGCAGATCGCCAAGTGATTTATGTAGAAATCACCCTACAACGAGGCCGGTCAAAACTTTATGTGCTAATGCATGCGAGAAGAACGATATGTAGATCGCCTTCCGAAAGCAATACCGCACGAAAAGAAAATAGGTAACGATCTAGTCTTTACTAAGAATCCATAAGAATTCTCAAAGTATTAAGACTTTCATCGATCAAAAGAAAAAAGGAGAAGGAGAAGGTAAAATGCATAAAGATAATCAACTCACACTATCATTAATATCATTCATCTAATATTATGGATTTGGTTCTTTCCAACCTATCAACATCCTAGATCCAATGATATTAATGAAATGGAGGAAGAAGAATAAAATTCACAAAAGATAATCACAAGAATGAAAACAAATTGATCTAGTCTTCATCAAGAATCCATAGAATTCTCAAGATGTTAAGACTTTCATCGATCAAAAGAAAACAAGATGAAAAAGATAAGAATAGAGACAAATTGATCTAGTCTTTATCAAGAATTCATAGAATTCTCAAGATGTTAAGACTTTCATCGATCAAAAGAAAGATAAAATGAAAATAAGAATGAAAACATAAAAGATAATCAACTCACACTATCATTAATATCATTCATTTAATATTATGGATTAGGTCATTTCAAACCTATCAACATCCTAGATCCAATGATATTAATGAAGTGGAGGAAGTAGGAAGCCAAAACAAGCATAAAAGAGGCAAAAAACCACATTCTGCCAGCAGGAAATCGATTTCATGCAGGGGGAAATCGATTTCCATAGTGCAGTTTTCAGAAAAAACAGGTCACGCTCAGCAGGAAATCGATTTCAGCCTTAAGGAAATCGATTTCCTCAGTGCAAAATCCAGCAAAAACAGCATTTAGAGGCATAAAACTTGACTTGAACAAACATACAAACACCTTATGATCACACATCAATTGGAGCACGAATTTTCCATCAAATCAACAACAAATAACACCAATATAGCATCAAAGATGCATTGAACACAAACCACAAAGGGTCTACATCATGATACACAAAAAGGATGAAGAGAATTTACCAAATCTTGCACAAACTTGGATCTACTTCAAGAATCACCAACACAAATCTTGATCTCTCAACAATTGAAGAAAAAAGAGTGAAATGGATGGTGGCTTAGCTCAAAGTTTGTGAGGTTCAAGATGTGACTCACAAACTTTATGAAAGAAAAAGAGCTTTGGTGAATTTGGTAGGGATGAGGAGAGAAATTGCAAGGGATTTGTTGGCTCTCAAAGCTTGAGAAATGAGAGAGGCAAGGCCTCTATTTATAGAATTGGAGCAAGAGTAGTGGCAATTTGGTCATTTGGCCTTTGGTAATTAGCTTGTGTTTAATTGATGATTAAAGTGGTGTTTAAATGGTAAGAAAAGGTAAAATGAGGTTTAAGTGGGTTTAATGAAGGAGTTAATTTTGATGAGGTGGAAAATTGGTAAAATGATCAAAGAAAAAGGTGCCAAAATGATGTCAAGCTTCCCTCCTTATATTTTTTGAATTTTGCCTGAAGGAAATCGATTTACCCAGGAAGGAAATCGATTTCACTCTGTTCCAGAAGAGAAAATGGCGCAAAATACACTAGGGAAATCGATTTACCCAGGAGGGAAATCGATTTCATGCTGTCCAGAATGTGATTTTGGTGAAGATTGCTGCAGGGAAATCGATTTACCCAGTAGGGAAATCGATTTCATCAGTCAAAAATGTGAAAAATGCCTTGTTTATTGCATGTCTTGGCTTGGTACCTACAAAACAAAAGTCTACAAAGAAACAAAGCAATATTTTTGGTATTTGGGTTAGTATAAGCATACAAGATACACAATCATTGGTGCTTGATGGTCCCTCTTATTGATGAGGTGAGTGTAACACCATAAACAAAACTTCCAAGTGAAGCTCTTGATTAGTGATTGAGATGTGAATGATATAGGATCTTAGGGTCAAAAATTGGGGTATGACAGATGCCCCTATTTAAGTTTCTTCGATTTGGAGATACGATGATTGGAAATCTTCGTTTTGACAAAAATCGAAGAGACTTAAATATATAAAACACAATTTTTGATCCTAAGATGCAATGCAATGTTAATGAATGCATGTGATGATAATGATAACACTGGGGAGTATCAGGTGATCCACTGGGGAAAACAAATGTCTTGATATAACTCCGCTGGGGAAACAGATGTCTTGCAAGTAGGAACTCCTCTGAGGAAGGCAAGACTTTGTTGGAGACGGAACTTTTAGTGGGAAAAGAAATTTCTCTGGGGAAACACTTCGCGTCAGAGAGGTTAGAGCATCCTCTTTCACTGGGGATGAGAAAAGGGGTCATCCTCTTTCACTGGGGATGAGACAGTATGTATCTGAATACCCATCTTCTGTTAACAGAAATCAGATCATCGTACCACTGATGAAGAGATGTACCGCCGTACCACTGACGATAACACATACCCACGTTCCACTGAAGGTATTAAGGAGATATACCACCGTACCACTGATGATATAAAAGGAGATGATTCATCGACGTACCACTGACGATGAAAGAGATGTACCGCCGTACCACTGACGATAACACATACCCACGTTCCACTGAAGGTATTAAGGAGATATACCACCGTACCACTGATGATATAAAAGGAGATGATTCATCGACGTACCACTGACGATGAAAGAGATGTACCGCCGTACCACTGACGATAACACATACCCACGTTCCACTGAAGGTATTAAGGAGATATACCACCGTACCACTGATGATATAAAAGGAGATGATTCATCGACGTACCACTGACGATGAAAGAGATGTACCGCCGTACCACTGACGATAACACATACCAACGTTCCACTGAAGGCATGAAGAGATATATACCACCGTACCACTGATGATATAAAAGGAGATAATTCATCGACGTACCACTGAAGATGAAAGAGATGTACCGCCGTACCACTGACGATAACACATACCAACGTTCCACTGAAGGCATGAAGGAGATATACCACCGTACCACTGATGATATAAAAGGAGATGTAATTCATCGACGTACCATTGACGATGAAAGAGATGTACCGCCGTACCACTGACGATAACACATACCAACGTTCCACTGAAGGCATGAAGAGATATATACCACCGTACCACTGATGATATAAAAGGAGATAATTCATCGACGTACCACTGAAGATGAAAGAGATGTACCGCCGTACCACTGACGATAACACATACCAACGTTCCACTGAAGGCATGAAGAGATATATACCACCGTACCACTGATGATATAAAAGGAGATAATTCATCGACGTACCACTGAAGATGAAAGAGATGTACCGCCGTACCACTGACGATAACACATACCCACGTTCCACTGAAGGTATTAAGGAGATATTCCACCGTACCACTGATGATATAAAAGGAGATGATTCATCGGCGTACCACTGACGATGAAAGAGATGTACCGCCGTACCACTGACGATAACACATACCCACGTTCCACTGAAGGTATTAAGGAGATATACCACCGTACCACTGATGATATAAAAGGAGATGATTCATCGACGTACCACTGACGATGAAAGAGATGTACCGCCGTACCACTGACGATAACACATACCAACGTTCCACTGAAGGCATGAAGAGATATATACCACCGTACCACTGGTGATATAAAAGGAGATGATTCATCGACGTACCACTGACGATGAAAGAGATGTACCGCCGTACCACTGACGATAACACATACCAACGTTCCACTGAAGGCATGAAGAGATATATACCACCGTACCACTGGTGATATAAAAGGAGATGATTCATCGACGTACCACTGACGATGAAAGAGATGTACCGCCGTACCACTGACGATAACACATACCAACGTTCCACTGAAGGTATTGAAGAGAAATACATCGACGTACCACTGACGATGAAGATAATAAAATACACCAACGTTCCACTGAAGGTGAACTACCAACGTCCCACTGGAGGTAGAAGAAAAATACATCGACGTACCACTGACGATGAAGATAACAAAAATACACCAACGTTCCACTGAAGGTGAACTACCAACGTCCCACTGGAGGTAGAAAGAGATGCCTCTTCGTATCACTGATGGTGAAGAGCAATCAATAATGATTTGAGGATGCCAACACAAATGCATAATCTCAATATTCATTGTCCAGCAACCAAAATTCAATCCATGAACAAATGGAAAGAAGCTGCCTCAAAAAGACTGGACCAAGTGAGGGAAAAAAAAAAAAAACTCACTGGTATTCTGTTCGTAGACATCTGAACAGAATAACTGAAACATATTATCCACCTAGAAACAAATTCAATGGGGATTTTCAAGGAAAGTGAGCTTTTTCTGCTTGACTGCAAACTGTCACTTATACTGAAGCGACTTACCATTTGCTGAGCTTCTTCCATTTGGGAATCAAGAAGTTCATAAAGCCTGAGAGATTATCACTTGCTTTGAAGATAAGATTGATATGTGAAGACATACAAACTTGCTCAAATAAAGAGGCTTGTATTTGTTGTCAACAAAACATGCTGAGGACAAAACCTGCCCCTTGCTTTCAAGTACAAATTCCAACGGTGTGCAATGACAACACTGCTGGGAAATAAGCCTTTCAACATCTGATAAGAGCATCAATCACAAATGAATTCTCCATTATTGGGGAAAGCAGAATCCTCAAGAGGTGCAAAATAAATGCCTTCTCAATCTAGGTTTCCCAGCCTAGAGAGGTTCAAAATAGTATTGCAAGAGACCAAAGTTCAGCTCCAAGAACAAACTGGACAAAAACGGCCAAACAAAGCTTTGCCCCTTGAGGAATAAACTCAACTGGGGATTAATTCCATCCTGACAAATGAGCTGAGGAGGAACACCGAAGCAAAATTCTTCCACGAGGAACAAACTCATTGGGGATTATCAGTCTCTGCAAGGAATTTACAGATCATCCTCTTCTTATCAAAAGATCGGGCAACACCCCAAGCTCTATTATGGGGAATCAGGGAAAATTTCTTTGGAGAAAATCACCATTATGAACTTGCAGAGGAACTAAGAAGTTAACATCAAATCAAACAAGTTAACATGCGGGGGATTTTAGTTCAAAACTCAACACAAGGTGAGAAAGAAAACCCAACAGTCAACCGTTTTCTCAAAACTTCTTGGTAGAGAGTGACGTACTCTGGATTGGTCATGGCAACGACCTTTGTTCTTCAAGCTAATGAGGTGATCAAGGTAACTTCTGATTCACAACTTGCCCCTGACTACATGGTCTATGAGAGGAATTGCTTCAAGAGGATTCATGGAGATCCTTGGCATCATGAAGACTTTGGAATAATCTGCCCCAGATCAACAGATTCTTGGAGAGATTCATCAAATCTCGACGTAACTTCCCCAGATTGACTAAACTTGGCACATTCTTTTACTCGACAAAGTCCTCGAGCTTTGCCCCATGATGGTAATCAAACTTGCAAAAGCATTATACTGGGAAAACAACATGCCCCTGGCAATGTTTTAGTTTTCTACTGATGATCAGATGTAAACTTCCTGGATGTCAAACAAATGTTTACAAGCAGAAAAATGTTTATTCTGAGAATGATAATGAAAATGCAACAATTATGTAAGTCTTGAAGTTTCGAAAAGATGTCGCATAACTTTATGAATGAATCACTAGTTAAGAGATGACATTGATTTTTTTATTTTTTATGCATATGATACCAACACAAGTTTTCAGCATAACCGATAGGAGTCAGGAACGCTTTCTTGTTTAAGTATGCTTTCGAAATAAACCCTGCTTCAATTAGGACTTTTGTGGGTTGTAACGTGGCCTGGTTCACGGTTTTCAGAAAAAAGGATTTTTAGGCTCAAAGTTTATTTAGCCCACCCCAACTTCGTGATGTTCTCCAGTCCTATGTTCAGTTAATTCAACATGAGTATTCATCTCTCAAAAGGATTTTGTGCCATTAAAGATCCAATGAAACTTTCTTGGAAGTAGCAGTCACCTCTTTTTGTCTTCGTTTTTGTATTCACACATATTTGTTCATTGTTGAGGACTTTTGCTTTGTAGTCCTTTCTTTTCACTTTTCACTTTTCTTTCATTCATTTTTTTTTTTTTTATTTTCCCTAACTTTTGCCTGGACTAATTCTTTTGAATTGGTCGTCCAGCGGGATGCTCTATCTTTTGCCTAAGTCACTTGTTTTCAAGTTTTTGACTTAGCGAGCTTTTTTCTTCTCTTTCTTTTTTCATTCCTTTGATTTGAACAAATCGTGTGACATTGACTTTGTCTTGACTTTTTGAGAGGGTTGTGACTGCCTCATTTCTTGGCGGATGAAGGATAACCATTGTGGTTTCACAGTTTCCAGTCTTTTGATGCGCGGGGAATAACCATTGTGGTTTCCCATGATCCAACCATTGATGTGGATATGACATGCTTGACCTTTGGATGCACAATCCTTTTTGAAATATGAACACTCGGTCAAATTAACTGAACACTACCCTGCCCCAGGTTAAAAATTAGGGTTTTTTCATTTAGAAAAGAAACTCCTACTTCAAGGCTCAAAGGGGTTAACAAGGGATTATCTTCCTTATATCTCCGGTGTTTGGGAATTTGAAACAATGCCTGTACATCATCAGCAGGGTCTTATTCAAAAGCATACAACCAGAAATTTTGCGTTTTCAGATCACCATCCTCCCTCCAATCTTTGCATAAGCAAGAGTTTGGCAAAAGCAATTGGTATCATAATGCATAAAAACAAATAAACATGAGTGAAACGAATGGATTACTTCAAGACAAACATTATAGTTGCATTAGCATTAACATTCAAAAATAAACAAGTTTCTACATGCAAACAATGCATTTGAAAAACAAGTAATATTACAAATGAAAATCAGTAAGAATACTAAAAAAACTGAGAAGGCTTTCTCCATCTGGGTTTGTGCTGAAGGAAACATCTTTCAAACTTCAGGCTACCATCAATAGTGATTCATTCATGCTTTGGCAAGGGATTGTTTTGAACATTAGGGCCAATGTCTCGGAAAGACAAAATACCAGCACGAGTCAATCTTTGAACTTCAACCTTTAGAGCCCAACAATCTTCTAAACTGTGTCCGGGAGCATCCTGATGAAAAGCGCAAGTAACATCAGCATTGTACCACCATGGAATCTTCTCTGGAATTGGAGGTGGTGACCTTGTCTGAACCAAATTCTTATGAATTAGAGCAGGGAACAATTCTGTGTAGGTCATAGGGATAGGATCAAAATTAGGCTTTCGAGATTGATTTTGCTCATTCAGTGGAGGAGCTTGTTGACGAGTACTTTGCTGATAATCTGGAGTTGCATGAATTGAATTGGATACAGGAATGATATAGGAAACATGATGATGTTGATGATGATTGTTTCCTCCCCTGATTCTCTTCTTTGAAAAGTCATTACCAAACTTCTTCACACTACCAGCTGAGTTACCTTCTTCAAACAAACATTCCTTTCGGACATCCTTTTCTAGAAGCGCTTTCATACCCACCTCTCTGTGGAAGTCAGCAGGTGTACTGACTACTGTCCCCTTGGGAAAGAACGAGTTCAGAGTTTCAAGAAAGACCTTTGCCATCCTTTCTTCCATCATAGGAGGATTGACTTGGGCAGCAACTAGAGCCTCAACCAGAGCAGTCAGATGCTCCATACCAGCCTTCAAAGTAACCACCTCTTTGCGGAGCTCAAGGATCTCTTGTTTGATGCTTTCCATTTCTTCTTAGCACGAGCGTTGTACTGATGATACCAGGAGAAAGGAAATAAGGCTCTGGAAAACTTCTTTAGAAAGTAGGACCAAATGCATAATGATGCATGCAATGCAGTAATTTGTTTTTTTTATTTTAATTTTTGAGTTTCAAGGAACTTAAGATATTAACTTGTAAACACTCAAACATTGGACTAAAGCTTTGATTAAGTTATCATCAAAATCAATCATCCATTTTGGTGGATTAGAATTTTCACCCCATCAACACCCAAGATCCATTGAGTTTGATGAAACTTATGATGTTTACAAGGAAAGACCTCTAAGTTCCTTGAAAATCAAAAGAAAAAGAGTTTTCATGGATGCATGAATGCATGGTTTATGCATCAACCACAACCAAGAGCACACAAGGTCACATAAGATCATAGTTCAAATGTTCGACGTCACGAGCATGGAGCCATGGGTCTAACCATCCCAAAAGGTATGATCTAAGGAGTTTTGTACCTGCCAATCGGGTTCTACAAAGGTTCCCAGAGTTTTCAATCTTCTATCGGATATTACCGGCACGCACAATTGCTCATGGGCGCCAATAATATGCCTAAAAAGACCTCGTCTGAGCGTAGTATCGCATGACAACAAGCTCAAATTGGTACTTGATCTTGTTTCTGCACTACATCCTAAAAAGGCTTAGATGGGTTAAAAAGGTTCTAGGTCATTCAGCTTCTACGGACACTCACTATTGAAAGTAATAGCGTTATCACGATGATTCGTAACAACCTCTACTACCTTCCATGAGGCCTCCACTGATTGGGGTTCCACCATATGACGCTCATGGTAAGGATTGCTCCTGACATGCGACTATTGGTCTTACCACCTCCTATCTCAAGTTACTCACCAAAGTTCGGGTTAGAACTTTATCTCATCACAGAGGAACCATCGAGCACCAAAAAGAAAAAAAAGAAAATAACAAACAAAGCACACAGCAATATATACAGATAAAAACACACAGATAAACAAAAATAGGCTTAACACACTTAAAACTGGATCCCCAGTGAAGTCGCCATTTTTCTGTAGCGGGGAAAATCTGACATCGAAGCCATGGGATTGACTCGAATCAATATTCCGTTTTGAAATCGCCACCGCGCTTTATTTTTTCAAAGGAAAAGGGAAAAGAACGTAAAACCCAAAGTTTTGTTTTTTTAAAACAAGAAAGAGAACTCAGGTTCGGGTGTTGATTATATGAGGGGAAGGTTTAAAGCACCCCTCATATCCGTGGTACTCCACGGGAACCTTTTTGAAAATCTGTGTTGTGTGTGTGCTAAAAAACGGTTTGTTTTATTTTTAAAATAAGCTCGGCAAAGCGTTAAGCTTTGGGCCTACATACCTCCTCGGTGCAATGGAGAAGTCAGAGCTAATGTAGTTCCGCTTTTAGGAAAAACGTTTTAAAAACGAATAAACACTTTGGTGTCGTTAGAGAGAAATACTCAGCCATTGATCTTGAGCATGAGAACAAACAAGTTCTTTGCATCGCAAATGAAAGAAGGGCTCCAACTCGGATAAAATCAACGAGTATGCCACTAGCTCTCTCACGCGGAAAAGATCTCGTTATTATCAATCAATTTCAAAATCGTGGGGTATAACCACTCGTTTCGACAGTTAACGGTGTCTAAACTTTTGAAGAAAAGCCACTAAGGGCGAAAGATATTTTTGAGAAAAAAGGTTTTGAAAAGGTTTGCAAACATAAGAATGTTTTGGAAAAAGAGAGAAGATTTTGAAAATTTAAGAATGGGAGGAGATGAAGAGGCTAACCTAGTGCATAAAATAAAAGCTAAGGAAAGAAACGGTCTAACCAAATAAGAAGCCAACACTTGACATTAAGAGCCAAGGTAGTTTTCCCATCCTTTGGATTTATCAGTACCAACACATTAACACTTGGGGATCCGGATGAACTTATTGTCTTAGCACCACTTTGCATTAAACACATTAAGATTCTGACGAAAATCGGGCAGAGTAACGGCTGTTTTTGGGTAAAATCCTTATCTCAATGCCTTGGAATTAACCATCAAGGGCTTTCAAGGAAATACCTGCACACATAAACATACAACAGAACAATGCCAGACAGACAGAACAATCACAGGATAGTAATAGAACGAGTCCAGAGGTACTAGGTCCATAAGTCCGAATCTCCAAAGTGCTATGGATAGTAACCGATAGTCCAAAAAGAACCTTATGTATTTTTTAGATTTTGGTTATTTATTAGTGTTTTAGCAAGAAAAGATAAAGTATGGTCCAAGTGGACAAAAGAAAAATGACGGAAAGTAAATATGATGAAATGATAAAGTAAAGCGATAAGGCGAGAAATATAAAGAGCGGTAATATAAAGAGCGGTAATATAAAGGTGCGGAAATTAAAGTTAGTTGTTAAATGTTAAAGATAACCATCTTGAAACTTGTCAAGTATGTTATCAAAGTTAGTATGAAGATCTATGGTGAGTGAATGATGTACTCGGATTTAAAGTCAATGGGGCTTATCAGAAGCTTGATAAAATCATAGCGACTACACGATAAAAACCTCCACAAGTCTTAAATCAACCGCATACAATTCTCTTCCACATTTGATCTTTTTTATTCGGGACACGAAATATTGCGCTATGTTAAGCAGATCGCCAAGTGATTTATGTAGAAATCACCCTACAACGAGGCCGGTCAAAACTTTATGTGCTAATGCATGCGAGAAGAACGATATGTAGATCGCCTTCCGAAAGCAATACCGCACGAAAAGAAAATAGGTAACGATCTAGTCTTTACTAAGAATCCATAAGAATTCTCAAAGTATTAAGACTTTCATCGATCAAAAGAAAAAAGGAGAAGGAGAAGGTAAAATGCATAAAGATAATCAACTCACACTATCATTAATATCATTCATCTAATATTATGGATTTGGTTCTTTCCAACCTATCAACATCCTAGATCCAATGATATTAATGAAATGGAGGAAGAAGAATAAAATTCACAAAAGATAATCACAAGAATGAAAACAAATTGATCTAGTCTTCATCAAGAATCCATAGAATTCTCAAGATGTTAAGACTTTCATCGATCAAAAGAAAACAAGATGAAAAAGATAAGAATAGAGACAAATTGATCTAGTCTTTATCAAGAATTCATAGAATTCTCAAGATGTTAAGACTTTCATCGATCAAAAGAAAGATAAAATGAAAATAAGAATGAAAACATAAAAGATAATCAACTCACACTATCATTAATATCATTCATTTAATATTATGGATTAGGTCATTTCAAACCTATCAACATCCTAGATCCAATGATATTAATGAAGTGGAGGAAGTAGGAAGCCAAAACAAGCATAAAAGAGGCAAAAAACCACATTCTGCCAGCAGGAAATCGATTTCATGCAGGGGGAAATCGATTTCCATAGTGCAGTTTTCAGAAAAAACAGGTCACGCTCAGCAGGAAATCGATTTCAGCCTTAAGGAAATCGATTTCCTCAGTGCAAAATCCAGCAAAAACAGCATTTAGAGGCATAAAACTTGACTTGAACAAACATACAAACACCTTATGATCACACATCAATTGGAGCACGAATTTTCCATCAAATCAACAACAAATAGCACCAATATAGCATCAAAGATGCATTGAACACAAACCACAAAGGATCTACATCATGATACACAAAAAGGATGAAGAGAATTTACCAAATCTTGCACAAACTTGGATCTACTTCAAGAATCACCAACACAAATCTTGATCTCTCAACAATTGAAGAAAAAAGAGTGAAATGGATGGTGGCTTAGCTCAAAGTTTGTGAGGTTCAAGATGTGACTCACAAACTTTATGAAAGAAAAAGAGCTTTGGTGAATTTGGTAGGGATGAGGAGAGAAATTGCAAGGGATTTGTTGGCTCTCAAAGCTTGAGAAATGAGAGAGGCAAGGCCTCTATTTATAGAATTGGAGCAAGAGTAGTGGCAATTTGGTCATTTGGCCTTTGGTAATTAGCTTGTGTTTAATTGATGATTAAAGTGGTGTTTAAATGGTAAGAAAAGGTAAAATGAGGTTTAAGTGGGTTTAATGAAGGAGTTAATTTTGATGAGGTGGAAAATTGGTAAAATGATCAAAGAAAAAGGTGCCAAAATGATGTCAAGCTTCCCTCCTTATATTTTTTGAATTTTGCCTGAAGGAAATCGATTTACCCAGGAAGGAAATCGATTTCACTCTGTTCCAGAAGAGAAAATGGCGCAAAATACACTAGGGAAATCGATTTACCCAGGAGGGAAATCGATTTCATGCTGTCCAGAATGTGATTTTGGTGAAGATTGCTGCAGGGAAATCGATTTACCCAGTAGGGAAATCGATTTCATCAGTCAAAAATGTGAAAAATGCCTTGTTTATTGCATGTCTTGGCTTGGTACCTACAAAACAAAAGTCTACAAAGAAACAAAGCAATATTTTTGGTATTTGGGTTAGTATAAGCATACAAGATACACAATCATTGGTGCTTGATGGTCCCTCTTATTGATGAGGTGAGTGTAACACCATAAACAAAACTTCCAAGTGAAGCTCTTGATTAGTGATTGAGATGTGAATGATATAGGATCTTAGGGTCAAAAATTGGGGTATGACAGATGCCCCTATTTAAGTTTCTTCGATTTGGAGATACGATGATTGGAAATCTTCGTTTTGACAAAAATCGAAGAGACTTAAATATATAAAACACAATTTTTGATCCTAAGATGCAATGCAATGTTAATGAATGCATGTGATGATAATGATAACACTGGGGAGTATCAGGTGATCCACTGGGGAAAACAAATGTCTTGATATAACTCCGCTGGGGAAACAGATGTCTTGCAAGTAGGAACTCCTCTGAGGAAGGCAAGACTTTGTTGGAGACGGAACTTTTAGTGGGAAAAGAAATTTCTCTGGGGAAACACTTCGCGTCAGAGAGGTTAGAGCATCCTCTTTCACTGGGGATGAGAAAAGGGGTCATCCTCTTTCACTGGGGATGAGACAGTATGTATCTGAATACCCATCTTCTGTTAACAGAAATCAGATCATCGTACCACTGATGAAGAGATGTACCGCCGTACCACTGACGATAACACATACCCACGTTCCACTGAAGGTATTAAGGAGATATACCACCGTACCACTGATGATATAAAAGGAGATGATTCATCGACGTACCACTGACGATGAAAGAGATGTACCGCCGTACCACTGACGATAACACATACCCACGTTCCACTGAAGGTATTAAGGAGATATACCACCGTACCACTGATGATATAAAAGGAGATGATTCATCGACGTACCACTGACGATGAAAGAGATGTACCGCCGTACCACTGACGATAACACATACCCACGTTCCACTGAAGGTATTAAGGAGATATACCACCGTACCACTGATGATATAAAAGGAGATGATTCATCGACGTACCACTGACGATGAAAGAGATGTACCGCCGTACCACTGACGATAACACATACCAACGTTCCACTGAAGGCATGAAGAGATATATACCACCGTACCACTGATGATATAAAAGGAGATAATTCATCGACGTACCACTGAAGATGAAAGAGATGTACCGCCGTACCACTGACGATAACACATACCAACGTTCCACTGAAGGCATGAAGGAGATATACCACCGTACCACTGATGATATAAAAGGAGATGTAATTCATCGACGTACCATTGACGATGAAAGAGATGTACCGCCGTACCACTGACGATAACACATACCAACGTTCCACTGAAGGCATGAAGAGATATATACCACCGTACCACTGATGATATAAAAGGAGATAATTCATCGACGTACCACTGAAGATGAAAGAGATGTACCGCCGTACCACTGACGATAACACATACCAACGTTCCACTGAAGGCATGAAGAGATATATACCACCGTACCACTGATGATATAAAAGGAGATAATTCATCGACGTACCACTGAAGATGAAAGAGATGTACCGCCGTACCACTGACGATAACACATACCCACGTTCCACTGAAGGTATTAAGGAGATATACCACCGTACCACTGATGATATAAAAGGAGATGATTCATCGGCGTACCACTGACGATGAAAGAGATGTACCGCCGTACCACTGACGATAACACATACCCACGTTCCACTGAAGGTATTAAGGAGATATACCACCGTACCACTGATGATATAAAAGGAGATGATTCATCGACGTACCACTGACGATGAAAGAGATGTACCGCCGTACCACTGACGATAACACATACCAACGTTCCACTGAAGGCATGAAGAGATATATACCACCGTACCACTGGTGATATAAAAGGAGATGATTCATCGACGTACCACTGACGATGAAAGAGATGTACCGCCGTACCACTGACGATAACACATACCAACGTTCCACTGAAGGCATGAAGAGATATATACCACCGTACCACTGGTGATATAAAAGGAGATGATTCATCGACGTACCACTGACGATGAAAGAGATGTACCGCCGTACCACTGACGATAACACATACCAACGTTCCACTGAAGGTATTGAAGAGAAATACATCGATGTACCACTGACGATGAAGATAATAAAATACACCAACGTTCCACTGAAGGTGAACTACCAACGTCCCACTGGAGGTAGAAGAAAAATACATCGACGTACCACTGACGATGAAGATAACAAAAATACACCAACGTTCCACTGAAGGTGAACTACCAACGTCCCACTGGAGGTAGAAAGAGATGCCTCTTCGTATCACTGATGGTGAAGAGCAATCAATAATGATTTGAGGATGCCAACACAAATGCATAATCTCAATATTCATTGTCCAGCAACCAAAATTCAATCCATGAACAAATGGAAAGAAGCTGCCTCAAAAAGACTGGACCAAGTGAGGGAAAAAAAAAAAAAAAAAAAAACTCACTGGTATTCTGTTCGTAGACATCTGAACAGAATAACTGAAACATATTATCCACCTAGAAACAAATTCAATGGGGATTTTCAAGGAAAGTGAGCTTTTTCTGCTTGACTGCAAACTGTCACTTATACTGAAGCGACTTACCATTTGCTGAGCTTCTTCCATTTGGGAATCAAGAAGTTCATAAAGCCTGAGAGATTATCACTTGCTTTGAAGATAAGATTGATATGTGAAGACATACAAACTTGCTCAAATAAAGAGGCTTGTATTTGTTGTCAACAAAACATGCTGAGGACAAAACCTGCCCCTTGCTTTCAAGTACAAATTCCAACGGTGTGCAATGACAACACTGCTGGGAAATAAGCCTTTCAACATCTGATAAGAGCATCAATCACAAATGAATTCTCCATTATTGGGGAAAGCAGAATCCTCAAGAGGTGCAAAATAAATGCCTTCTCAATCTAGGTTTCCCAGCCTAGAGAGGTTCAAAATAGTATTGCAAGAGACCAAAGTTCAGCTCCAAGAACAAACTGGACAAAAACGGCCAAACAAAGCTTTGCCCCTTGAGGAATAAACTCAACTGGGGATTAATTCCATCCTGACAAATGAGCTGAGGAGGAACACCGAAGCAAAATTCTTCCACGAGGAACAAACTCATTGGGGATTATCAGTCTCTGCAAGGAATTTACAGATCATCCTCTTCTTATCAAAAGATCGGGCAACACCCCAAGCTCTATTATGGGGAATCAGGGAAAATTTCTTTGGAGAAAATCACCATTATGAACTTGCAGAGGAACTAAGAAGTTAACATCAAATCAAACAAGTTAACATGCGGGGGATTTTAGTTCAAAACTCAACACAAGGTGAGAAAGAAAACCCAACAGTCAACCGTTTTCTCAAAACTTCTTGGTAGAGAGTGACGTACTCTGGATTGGTCATGGCAACGACCTTTGTTCTTCAAGCTAATGAGGTGATCAAGGTAACTTCTGATTCACAACTTGCCCCTGACTACATGGTCTATGAGAGGAATTGCTTCAAGAGGATTCATGGAGATCCTTGGCATCATGAAGACTTTGGAATAATCTGCCCCAGATCAACAGATTCTTGGAGAGATTCATCAAATCTCGACGTAACTTCCCCAGATTGACTAAACTTGGCACATTCTTTTACTCGACAAAGTCCTCGAGCTTTGCCCCATGATGGTAATCAAACTTGCAAAAGCATTATACTGGGAAAACAACATGCCCCTGGCAATGTTTTAGTTTTCTACTGATGATCAGATGTAAACTTCCTGGATGTCAAACAAATGTTTACAAGCAGAAAAATGTTTATTCTGAGAATGATAATGAAAATGCAACAATTATGTAAGTCTTGAAGTTTCGAAAAGATGTCGCATAACTTTATGAATGAATCACTAGTTAAGAGATGACATTGATTTTTTTATTTTTTATGCATATGATACCAACACAAGTTTTCAGCATAACCGATAGGAGTCAGGAACGCTTTCTTGTTTAAGTATGCTTTCGAAATAAACCCTGCTTCAATTAGGACTTTTGAGGGTTGTAACGTGGCCTGGTTCACGGTTTTCAGAAAAAAGGATTTTTAGGCTCAAAGTTTATTTAGCCCACCCCAACTTCGTGATGTTCTCCAGTCCTATGTTCAGTTAATTCAACATGAGTATTCATCTCTCAAAAGGATTTTGTGCCATTAAAGATCCAATGAAACTTTCTTGGAAGTAGCAGTCACCTCTTTTTGTCTTCGTTTTTGTATTCACACATATTTGTTCATTGTTGAGGACTTTTGCTTTGTAGTCCTTTCTTTTCACTTTTCACTTTTCTTTCATTCATTTTTTTTTTTTTTTTATTTTCCCTAACTTTTGCCTGGACTAATTCTTTTGAATTGGTCGTCCAGCGGGATGCTCTATCTTTTGCCTAAGTCACTTGTTTTCAAGTTTTTGACTTAGCGAGCTTTTTTCTTCTCTTTCTTTTTTCATTCCTTTGATTTGAACAAATCGTGTGACATTGACTTTGTCTTGACTTTTTGAGAGGGTTGTGACTGCCTCATTTCTTGGCGGATGAAGGATAACCATTGTGGTTTCACAGTTTCCAGTCTTTTGATGCGCGGGGAATAACCATTGTGGTTTCCCATGATCCAACCATTGATGTGGATATGACATGCTTGACCTTTGGATGCACAATCCTTTTTGAAATATGAACACTCGGTCAAATTAACTGAACACTACCCTGCCCCAGGTTAAAAATTAGGGTTTTTTCATTTAGAAAAGAAACTCCTACTTCAAGGCTCAAAGGGGTTAACAAGGGATTATCTTCCTTATATCTCCGGTGTTTGGGAATTTGAAACAATGCCTGTACATCATCAGCAGGGTCTTATTCAAAAGCATACAACCAGAAATTTTGCGTTTTCAGATCACCATCCTCCCTCCAATCTTTGCATAAGCAAGAGTTTGGCAAAAGCAATTGGTATCATAATGCATAAAAACAAATAAACATGAGTGAAACGAATGGATTACTTCAAGACAAACATTATTGTTGCATTAGCATTAACATTCAAAAATAAACAAGTTTCTACATGCAAACAATGCATTTGAAAAACAAGTAATATTACAAATGAAAATCAGTAAGAATACTAAAAAAACTGAGAAGGCTTTCTCCATCTGGGTTTGTGCTGAAGGAAACATCTTTCAAACTTCAGGCTACCATCAATAGTGATTCATTCATGCTTTGGCAAGGGATTGTTTTGAACATTAGGGCCAATGTCTCGGAAAGACAAAATACCAGCACGAGTCAATCTTTGAACTTCAACCTTTAGAGCCCAACAATCTTCTAAACTGTGTCCGGGAGCATCCTGATGAAAAGCGCAAGTAACATCAGCATTGTACCACCATGGAATCTTCTCTGGAATTGGAGGTGGTGACCTTGTCTGAACCAAATTCTTATGAATTAGAGCAGGGAACAATTCTGTGTAGGTCATAGGGATAGGATCAAAATTAGGCTTTCGAGATTGATTTTGCTCATTCAGTGGAGGAGCTTGTTGACGAGTACTTTGCTGATAATCTGGAGTTGCATGAATTGAATTGGATACAGGAATGATATAGGAAACATGATGATGTTGATGATGATTGTTTCCTCCCCTGATTCTCTTCTTTGAAAAGTCATTACCAAACTTCTTCACACTACCAGCTGAGTTACCTTCTTCAAACAAACATTCCTTTCGGACATCCTTTTCTAGAAGCGCTTTCATACCCACCTCTCTGTGGAAGTCAGCAGGTGTACTGACTACTGTCCCCTTGGGAAAGAACGAGTTCAGAGTTTCAAGAAAGACCTTTGCCATCCTTTCTTCCATCATAGGAGGATTGACTTGGGCAGCAACTAGAGCCTCAACCAGAGCAGTCAGATGCTCCATACCAGCCTTCAAAGTAACCACCTCTTTGCGGAGCTCAAGGATCTCTTGTTTGATGCTTTCCATTTCTTCTTAGCACGAGCGTTGTACTGATGATACCAGGAGAAAGGAAATAAGGCTCTGGAAAACTTCTTTAGAAAGTAGGACCAAATGCATAATGATGCATGCAATGCAGTAATTTGTTTTTTTTATTTTAATTTTTGAGTTTCAAGGAACTTAAGATATTAACTTGTAAACACTCAAACATTGGACTAAAGCTTTGATTAAGTTATCATCAAAATCAATCATCCATTTTGGTGGATTAGAATTTTCACCCCATCAACACCCAAGATCCATTGAGTTTGATGAAACTTATGATGTTTACAAGGAAAGACCTCTAAGTTCCTTGAAAATCAAAAGAAAAAGAGTTTTCATGGATGCATGAATGCATGGTTTATGCATCAACCACAACCAAGAGCACACAAGGTCACATAAGATCATAGTTCAAATGTTCGACGTCACGAGCATGGAGCCATGGGTCTAACCATCCCAAAAGGTATGATCTAAGGAGTTTTGTACCTGCCAATCGGGTTCTACAAAGGTTCCCAGAGTTTTCAATCTTCTATCGGATATTACCGGCACGCACAATTGCTCATGGGCGCCAATAATATGCCTAAAAAGACCTCGTCTGAGCGTAGTATCGCATGACAACAAGCTCAAATTGGTACTTGATCTTGTTTCTGCACTACATCCTAAAAAGGCTTAGATGGGTTAAAAAGGTTCTAGGTCATTCAGCTTCTACGGACACTCACTATTGAAAGTAATAGCGTTATCACGATGATTCGTAACAACCTCTACTACCTTCCATGAGGCCTCCACTGATTGGGGTTCCACCATATGACGCTCATGGTAAGGATTGCTCCTGACATGCGACTATTGGTCTTACCACCTCCTATCTCAAGTTACTCACCAAAGTTCGGGTTAGAACTTTATCTCATCACAGAGGAACCATCGAGCACCAAAAAGAAAAAAAAGAAAATAACAAACAAAGCACACAGCAATATATACAGATAAAAACACACAGATAAACAAAAATAGGCTTAACACACTTAAAACTGGATCCCCAGTGAAGTCGCCATTTTTCTGTAGCGGGGAAAATCTGACATCGAAGCCATGGGATTGACTCGAATCAATATTCCGTTTTGAAATCGCCACCGCGCTTTATTTTTTCAAAGGAAAAGGGAAAAGAACGTAAAACCCAAAGTTTTGTTTTTTTAAAACAAGAAAGAGAACTCAGGTTCGGGTGTTGATTATATGAGGGGAAGGTTTAAAGCACCCCTCATATCCGTGGTACTCCACGGGAACCTTTTTGAAAATCTGTGTTGTGTGTGTGCTAAAAAACGGTTTGTTTTATTTTTAAAATAAGCTCGGCAAAGCGTTAAGCTTTGGGCCTACATACCTCCTCGGTGCAATGGAGAAGTCAGAGCTAATGTAGTTCCGCTTTTAGGAAAAACGTTTTAAAAACGAATAAACACTTTGGTGTCGTTAGAGAGAAATACTCAGCCATTGATCTTGAGCATGAGAACAAACAAGTTCTTTGCATCGCAAATGAAAGAAGGGCTCCAACTCGGATAAAATCAACGAGTATGCCACTAGCTCTCTCACGCGGAAAAGATCTCGTTATTATCAATCAATTTCAAAATCGTGGGGTATAACCACTCGTTTCGACAGTTAACGGTGTCTAAACTTTTGAAGAAAAGCCACTAAGGGCGAAAGATATTTTTGAGAAAAAAGGTTTTGAAAAGGTTTGCAAACATAAGAATGTTTTGGAAAAAGAGAGAAGATTTTGAAAATTTAAGAATGGGAGGAGATGAAGAGGCTAACCTAGTGCATAAAATAAAAGCTAAGGAAAGAAACGGTCTAACCAAATAAGAAGCCAACACTTGACATTAAGAGCCAAGGTAGTTTTCCCATCCTTTGGATTTATCAGTACCAACACATTAACACTTGGGGATCCGGATGAACTTATTGTCTTAGCACCACTTTGCATTAAACACATTAAGATTCTGACGAAAATCGGGCAGAGTAACGGCTGTTTTTGGGTAAAATCCTTATCTCAATGCCTTGGAATTAACCATCAAGGGCTTTCAAGGAAATACCTGCACACATAAACATACAACAGAACAATGCCAGACAGACAGAACAATCACAGGATAGTAATAGAACGAGTCCAGAGGTACTAGGTCCATAAGTCCGAATCTCCAAAGTGCTAGGGATAGTAACCGATAGTCCAAAAAGAACCTTATGTATTTTTTAGATTTTGGTTATTTATTAGTGTTTTAGCAAGAAAAGATAAAGTATGGTCCAAGTGGACAAAAGAAAAATGACGGAAAGTAAATATGATGAAATGATAAAGTAAAGCGATAAGGCGAGAAATATAAAGAGCGGTAATATAAAGAGCGGTAATATAAAGGTGCGGAAATTAAAGTTAGTTGTTAAATGTTAAAGATAACCATCTTGAAACTTGTCAAGTATGTTATCAAAGTTAGTATGAAGATCTATGGTGAGTGAATGATGTACTCGGATTTAAAGTCAATGGGGCTTATCAGAAGCTTGATAAAATCATAGCGACTACACGATAAAAACCTCCACAAGTCTTAAATCAACCGCATACAATTCTCTTCCACATTTGATCTTTTTTATTCGGGACACGAAATATTGCGCTATGTTAAGCAGATCGCCAAGTGATTTATGTAGAAATCACCCTACAACGAGGCCGGTCAAAACTTTATGTGCTAATGCATGCGAGAAGAACGATATGTAGATCGCCTTCCGAAAGCAATACCGCACGAAAAGAAAATAGGTAACGATCTAGTCTTTACTAAGAATCCATAAGAATTCTCAAAGTATTAAGACTTTCATCGATCAAAAGAAAAAAGGAGAAGGAGAAGGTAAAATGCATAAAGATAATCAACTCACACTATCATTAATATCATTCATCTAATATTATGGATTTGGTTCTTTCCAACCTATCAACATCCTAGATCCAATGATATTAATGAAATGGAGGAAGAAGAATAAAATTCACAAAAGATAATCACAAGAATGAAAACAAATTGATCTAGTCTTCATCAAGAATCCATAGAATTCTCAAGATGTTAAGACTTTCATCGATCAAAAGAAAACAAGATGAAAAAGATAAGAATAGAGACAAATTGATCTAGTCTTTATCAAGAATTCATAGAATTCTCAAGATGTTAAGACTTTCATCGATCAAAAGAAAGATAAAATGAAAATAAGAATGAAAACATAAAAGATAATCAACTCACACTATCATTAATATCATTCATTTAATATTATGGATTAGGTCATTTCAAACCTATCAACATCCTAGATCCAATGATATTAATGAAGTGGAGGAAGTAGGAAGCCAAAACAAGCATAAAAGAGGCAAAAAACCACATTCTGCCAGCAGGAAATCGATTTCATGCAGGGGGAAATCGATTTCCATAGTGCAGTTTTCAGAAAAAACAGGTCACGCTCAGCAGGAAATCGATTTCAGCCTTAAGGAAATCGATTTCCTCAGTGCAAAATCCAGCAAAAACAGCATTTAGAGGCATAAAACTTGACTTGAACAAACATACAAACACCTTATGATCACACATCAATTGGAGCACGAATTTTCCATCAAATCAACAACAAATAGCACCAATATAGCATCAAAGATGCATTGAACACAAACCACAAAGGATCTACATCATGATACACAAAAAGGATGAAGAGAATTTACCAAATCTTGCACAAACTTGGATCTACTTCAAGAATCACCAACACAAATCTTGATCTCTCAACAATTGAAGAAAAAAGAGTGAAATGGATGGTGGCTTAGCTCAAAGTTTGTGAGGTTCAAGATGTGACTCACAAACTTTATGAAAGAAAAAGAGCTTTGGTGAATTTGGTAGGGATGAGGAGAGAAATTGCAAGGGATTTGTTGGCTCTCAAAGCTTGAGAAATGAGAGAGGCAAGGCCTCTATTTATAGAATTGGAGCAAGAGTAGTGGCAATTTGGTCATTTGGCCTTTGGTAATTAGCTTGTGTTTAATTGATGATTAAAGTGGTGTTTAAATGGTAAGAAAAGGTAAAATGAGGTTTAAGTGGGTTTAATGAAGGAGTTAATTTTGATGAGGTGGAAAATTGGTAAAATGATCAAAGAAAAAGGTGCCAAAATGATGTCAAGCTTCCCTCCTTATATTTTTTGAATTTTGCCTGAAGGAAATCGATTTACCCAGGAAGGAAATCGATTTCACTCTGTTCCAGAAGAGAAAATGGCGCAAAATACACTAGGGAAATCGATTTACCCAGGAGGGAAATCGATTTCATGCTGTCCAGAATGTGATTTTGGTGAAGATTGCTGCAGGGAAATCGATTTACCCAGTAGGGAAATCGATTTCATCAGTCAAAAATGTGAAAAATGCCTTGTTTATTGCATGTCTTGGCTTGGTACCTACAAAACAAAAGTCTACAAAGAAACAAAGCAATATTTTTGGTATTTGGGTTAGTATAAGCATACAAGATACACAATCATTGGTGCTTGATGGTCCCTCTTATTGATGAGGTGAGTGTAACACCATAAACAAAACTTCCAAGTGAAGCTCTTGATTAGTGATTGAGATGTGAATGATATAGGATCTTAGGGTCAAAAATTGGGGTATGACACACCATAAATTAAAAATGTAATGAAATAGTAAAAAGGGAAAATAATTCATTCTTCCATACATATATTACATATATTACAGTACTAATAAAAAGAAGTTTTTCATACTAATTACACCAAAATAATTCATTCTTCCATACACATGTATTTTACACCAAAATTACTACCATATATGTGTATCATGTATTTTACAGTACCATACTATGTATTTTACATATACTACATACTAAAATACTAATATAACTTCAGTTATTCATACTACATACTATATACAGTTTTTCATACTAATAAACTACATACTAATTAATAAACTACATACTACATATACAAGTATAAGATAACTTCAGTTCTAAATATTAATACAACATTACAACTTCAGGACTAAATATTATCAGTACTACATATACACCAAATGCTTCTCAAGAATGAGTGAGAGAGAAATCAGAGAATGAAGTTGAAATGTTGAATAGGAAGGAAGAATGAAGTGACGTGAGTGTACAATATTGCAATTGGATTGGAAATATAATAAATTAATTATAGAAATTCAAAAGTTTAGTTAAATATGCGGTTCGATTCGGTTTGGTTTGGTTTTGTGAAATGAAAACCGCAAATCGAACCAAACCGTGCGGTTTGGCCCAAAAATCATCCAAAACCATCCAAATCAAACGCGGTTTTTGCGGTTTTCGGTTTGGATTGGTTCGATTTGCGGTTTTACTTTTGGATTGGTTTGGATACGATCACCCCTACTTAGAGTGATTTACCTCAACTGAGGATTTAATCCACTAATCAATCTGATTACAATGGTTTTCCACTTAGATAACCTCTAAGTCTTCTAGAGTCTACTGATCTAACTGATCACTCTAGGAACCTTTTACAATCAATGTAAAATAAAGTTTACAAGAGTTTGAATTGCTTCTTATCAAGCTATAATCACAACAGTGATATTTCTCTTAAGTTCTAAGCTTAACACTCACTAAATATTACAAGAGTTTGTGAGGTTGAAGATGAAGTTCGTGAGCTTTGAATTTGACAGCGTTTCAGTATTTTGCAAGAGTTGGTTTGCTGCTTCTGATCAGAACTTACATATTTATAGGAGTTTGAGAAGATGACCATTGGGTTGCATTTAATGCATTGCATGAATAGTACAATGCTGCATTTAATGTTTCACACTTTTGTCAACTACCTCGAGCCATGTTTTTGCTGCTTTTACTGACTTTGCCTTTTGTAGATTCTAACGTTCCTTTTGTCAGTCAGAGATTAGACTTAATAGCCTGTCATTTTATACTTGCTTCTGATCCCAGATCTGTGAATACAACGTTTGAATATCAGAGTCAATCAGCTTGGTGTAGAGCATCTTCTTGTCTTCTGAATTTGAAGTGCTTGAGCGTGATACCATTAAGAACATCAGTGCTTCTGCTTCTGACTTCATGTTCTTCTGATGCTTCATAGCCCACGTTCTGATTCTGCTTGACCATCTTCTGATGTCTTGCCAGAGCATGTTCTCATGTAGCCATCCAGAACCTTCTGAGTCAGAGCTTTTGAGCGCTGAATTGTGCATACTCTTTATATATTTCCTGAAATGGAAAATGTAAAGGATTAGGCTACCACATTGTCTTATACAAAATTCATATATATTGTTATCATCAAAACAAGAATATTGATCAGAACAAATCTTGTTCTAACAATCTCCCCCTTTTTGATGATGACAAAAACGTATATAATTGATATGAATTTTCAATCAGAATATCAGATGACACAAGACAATTACACAGATATAGCATAAGCATATGATCAGAGTGTGTGAATATGTCTCCCCCTGAGATTAACTATCTCCCCCTGAAATAAATACTAGAAGAATTTATAAATAAAATGAAGGATAGAAAAACACTTAGAAAGGGGGGGTTTGAATAAGTGTAGCTTTAAAACTTGTAAGATAAAAACAATTTGCACAATGATTTTTATCCTGGTTCGTTATTAACTAAACTACTCCAACCCACCCCCTTGGAGTGATTTACCTCACCTGAGGATTTAATCCACTAATCACACAAGATTTCAATGGTTTTCCACTTAGATAACTTCTAAGTCTTCTAGAGTATACTGATCACAACCTGATCACTCTAGGAACAAACTGCTTAGATACCCTCTAAGACTTTCTAGAGTATTCTGATTACAACCTGATCACTCTAGTTCTTACAAATTAATGTAAACAAATTCTTTTAAGAGTTACAATGCTTCTTAATAAGCTATTATCACAACTGTGATTTTCTCTTAAGTTTAAGCTTAATCTCACTAAGATATTACAACAGCAATGTAGTGAGGTTGATAATGAAGTTTGAGAGCTTTTGAATTTGACAGTGTTTCTGTAAGTTTGCGCAAGTGTTGTATTCAGCTTCTCATCAGAACTTCTATTTATAGGCATTTGAGAGGATGACTGTTGGGAGCATTTAATGCGTTGCATGATCCGTACAGCATTGCATTTAATGTTTCACTCTTTTGTCAACTACCTCGAGCCTTGCTTTCGCTGTGTCTACTGACGATGCCTTTAATAGCTTTTAACGTTCCTTTTGTCAGTCAGCGTAGCCTTCCATCTTGTACATGCTCCTGATCTGATGTTTGTGTAAACAACGTTTGAATATCATCAGAGTCAAACAGCTTGGTGCAGAGCATCTTCTTGTCTTCTGACCTTGAAGTGCTTCTTAGCGTGATACCATGAGAACTTCAGTGCTTCTGCTTCTGATCTCAAGTTCTTATGATGCTTCCATAGACCATGTTCTGATTCTGCTTGACCATCTTCTGATGTCTTGCCAGACCATGTTCTGATGTTGCATGCTGAACCTTCTGAGTCAGTGCTTCTTGCGCTAATTTTGTGCGTACTCTTTATGTAATTCCTGAAATGGAAATTGCGTAGTATTAGAGTACCAAATTATCTCATACAAAATTCATATACATTGTTATCATCAAAACTAAGAATATTGATCAAAACAAATCTTGTTCTAACAATCTCCCCCTTTTTGATGATGACAAAAACATATATAAATGATATGAATTTGCAATCAGAATAACAGACGGCTAAAGACAATTACACAGTTATAGCATAAGCATATAAACATAGTGTGTGAATATGTCTCCCCCTGAGATTAACAATCCCCCCTGAGATAAATAATCCCCCCTGAAATAAATACTGGAAGAAATTTATAAATAAAGGACTTCCCTGAGTATTTTCCATTTCAGTTGAGACGATCACATATGCTTAGATCTTTAGAACATTCATAGCTTCTGCTTCTTGCTTCCATAGGACAGCTTCAGAGCTTGAATTTCTTCTTGAATCATTGCATGCTAGATTGTATCAAAACATTGTTGAATGTACCAGAGCATCATCAGAGCATCTTGTTATACCCCAAAATTTGCCCGCATCTTTTTCAAAAAGAAGGCAACAGACTTCTGTCTAAAAATTGGGAGTTTCGTATAATCTTGGATTTTATTTCATAATTATCCTGGTTTTACGAATACTCGATTTTTAGAATATTTCTTATACGGTATTTTGGTTCGCTGTTGAATTTATTCTTACACAAACGCCAAATACTGTTTATCACTTCACACACGCTATTTATTTGAGATTTATTTGCAGATAAATAGTACTGACGCAATTGGTACAGAATTAAATTTTGCAGGCGCAGAGTCTGGGGATTCAGACTGTACTGGTAACAATTAAATTATTATTAGTTTTTGTTTCCCACTAATTTTTGTACTATATTATTATTTTCAAAATCTCTTCCTTTCTTTTCAAATCTCTTTCTTTCAAATCAAATCCTAACTTTATTCTATACATCTCTCTTTTCAAACCCTACCATACACTTTCTTTCAAATCCTACTACCACTCAAATTTTCCTTTTTTGTACGGTATCACTTCATTCCCCAACGTCTCTATCCTTCTTTTCACTCTATAAATACCTCTCATTTTTTCCATAAATTCTCACATCAAATTTAACTCATTTCTCAAACTTCTACCTCATAATTATTTTCTCTTCTTCCTCGGCAAAAATGGCAACGTGGATGGATACGTGTTTTCTTATGGTCATCACTGTTTTGGTGGTGATCATGTCCTTTTTCCGTCTGCATAGTCCTGAAAAATGCGGACCTGGGTTGCTTACACTCCCGTTCATCTATATGTTGTTATTTAAAGCATGGGTTTTTAATCGTCATTTTTAAAGTTTGTCGTATCTTTCGCTTTCGAATAATGTACCGTTCATTATATTTGTCGTACTGTTCATTATATTATGTAATATTCGTACTGTCAGTATTAAATGTCGTACTATCTGTCGTACTGTCGTTTAATTATTAAGATAATATTATGTGTGTTTTCTGCTAGTTAAATATTTATTTTTCTGTGCATTAAATATTTTTCAAGGTTATTATCGGTAATTTCGTTCGCGTACAGTATATTCTATTTATTTATTATGTTTGTGTTTCTCTAACAGCTCAGGTAAATAAATTTTCACCATTAACACAACAAAAAACAAAAAGAAAAAATTAACTTTAACTGTTGAATTTTCACTTTAACTGTTACGTTAATGCCCGGACAGCCAGTTGACAGTCAAACCCGCTGACATCACGATTCTCCGTGTTTTGTACCATCAATCAAATCAATATTTTGCATTTCAAAATTTCAAGATTTTTGTTCTAGAAGTCTTCTGATAATCACATGATCAGCAAAGACTCAACACTGCACAAAAATCAGGTACGCTTAACTGTCTTCTACACAAACAGTCCCTAATTAGGGTTTTTTTTTTCAGGAGAACAAGTGTTTTGAGACCTCAAATGGAATTCATCTCCATATGACTCAAAGTAACACCAGACAAATTTTCAAACTTCAATTCGCTCAGACGCACAGTCAGCAGCTCAAACAGTCAACAGACGACCAGTTTGACCGAAAAGTCAACAGACAGTCAAAAATGAAATTTTTTGTCAACATCCATATTTTGTCAAAAGATTCATAATTTGATCAATAGTTGATCATAATTCATCAAGAAAAGATCAGAAATCAACAAAACCCTAAGTTTCAAAATTAGGGTTTTCTCCTAAAAAGTCAGATGAACTTTGACCGGCCATAACTCTCTCCTCGTTCATTCAAAAAATTCCAACCAAAGCTTGTTTTGAAGGAAATTCAATTATCTTTCAAATTCAAATGATCCCATGGTCATTGGATTCATCATTTGAAAAATATGAGCCAGGACATTACAGGTCATTTTCAAAGTCAACAAAAAGTGGTTTTTTGTCAAAGGCCATAACATCAAGATAACTTCTCCAAATGCAAAAAAGTTTCCAAAGTAGCTTGTAGAGGACATCTTGAGGTTTCTAAAAAGTACAAGAACTCTTTCATATGATCAAAATTGAGGGAGATATGCCTTGTTGAAGTTGGCTATTTTTTGGGAAAATGCATGAAACCAACATTGATCAAAAATGTTTTTTTCCCAAAAGAGGCCAAGTATTCATGATCCAAACATGTTCCCAATAATGTTAAAGGGCTTCCACGACCAACATTGGGCCCATAACATTTTTATTTCTTTTTTAATTTAATTTTATTACCTTTAAAATTAAATTAAAAAGAAATGGTGCAAGATCATTATCCAAAGCTTTTGTCTCTTGCTTGAGTCACCAAGGTAGCTTAATTTCTGCAACAAAGAGATGGTACAACAGGCCTAGAGCAAGAGGGTGAAGAAAATTCAAAGCCATGGCCAAAGAATTCAAAGATTTTTATATTAAAAAATTCAAAGGTTCAAAGATCATCAATGCAAGATAGCTTAGCTTTGCAGCACATTCATTGCTTATAAATGAAGTAGAACACTTCAGTAAGAGGACACACACGAATTCAGAATCAAATCCATGCTTGTAACACACTTGTATCATACTTGAAATTTTGCAAGAAATTTGAAATTCGAATTTTAAGTTTCAGCTCAATTAAGCCTTTCCCTGAACATCATTAAACCTTTCCAAATCAATTTCAAGCCTTGAAGCTCACTGAATCGAGCTCAAAAGCTCACGGTTTGTCCAAACTGAAATTTACAAAAATACTATTATTCATGCATATTCAATAAGATGCAATCCCATATTTGTGTTTAATTTTGTGCCCTGATCGTTTCTGGAGCTTTAATTTAATTTTTATGAAGGTTTGAAGCATATACCATTTTAGGGTTCTTGGAGCTCGAAATGGGATCCTTCGATTTAGGCAAAATTAGAATAAACCAGAGGCATATTCAAGTTCAGTGTATCTGGACGAGTCAAATGGACATGTCGCGAAATATTTTTGTATAGGTTTTGTAACACCCGGAAATTCGGTTATTCGCTTAATCTAGACGTTCAGAGTGTTTAGTGAAGTTTTTGTACTTTGAGACGATTTAGTCGGTATTAGTTCGGGATAGCGGATTGATATTTAATCAAGAGTTTTGATATTTTCAGTATTAGA
Organism: Vicia villosa; assembly: GCF_029867415.1. Lineage (NCBI taxonomy): Eukaryota > Viridiplantae > Streptophyta > Magnoliopsida > Fabales > Fabaceae > Vicia > Vicia villosa. The sequence goes on from NC_081180.1 coordinate 159,851,874, forward strand.
AATATTATTGGAATAATATTTGAAGTTTTGGGAATTTTCTGAGTAATTAAGATTAGACCGAAAATATTCGATTTAGTCGAATTTGGATTGTCGGTGTTATTTAAGTGCACATTTGGAATTATTAAATTGAAGTCGGAAAATAATATTAAGAATAATATTATTTATAAGTTGGAATTATTATATCGGTGGAATATTATTTAAAGTGATATATTGTTATTTTAAGTTATTATTCTTATTGGGCCTAAATTAGTTTGTGAAAAAGAAGTGAAAGACTAAGCCCGATTAGAATAATAAAATTAGGGTTTTAGAGAGGAGAATGAGTAGTTGTCATTTTTGGAGAGAACAAAAATAGAGGAGAAAGAGGCAAGACTATGGAGAAGAAGAAGGAGCTTGAAGATTTTTCATCCATGGTGTCAATTGAAGATGCAATTAGAGGCCCATTAAGTTGCTTCCATTGATAAGGTAAGGGTGAGATTCTCTTCCTATAATGAGGCTTATGAAACCTTGTATGTTTAGGAATTGGGTGTGTAAATTATTACTTTGGCTTGTGTTAATTGTTGCTGAAAATTGTTGTCGTTATTGTTGTTTGATTGAAACAACTCGAATTAAGAAAACTCTATTATCCTAGAACCTCTATTAATGTGTTATGAGTGTTATTAAAACGCGAATCTGGAACTTGAAATTATGCATCAAAGACAGGGGAATGAAATGAACAAGGATGGGTTTAGAGACGGAAGTCTCACTATGTGAGACAGTGGCCTCACAATGGTGTTGGGACTGTGAGACGGGGGCCTCCTTGTGTGAGGTGAGCGCCCCATGCTAATGAGTGGCTGTCACATGTAATTGGTCTTTGTATGTAATATACATTGTTTCTTTTGTTAAGTAATTGTGGTCATTAGAATTAATGATTAGGAAACTAGTATAACAATTAAAATAGTTGTAACTAGTGCATTTATAGTAACTGAGATGCCAGCCTCAAGTTAAAGCAATGGGATACTTTGAATTATGAAGTTAGAGAGTGGTTTGTAAAACAAATTATTTCCTTCTAGTCTTTTAATTTACTATCCAATTGAATCTATTTCTTTTTGCATGTTTAATTTATTATATATGAGTTTACCATTCAATTAGACGGATCTAATATGCCTAATGATTCTAATCTTTCATTTTGTTTAAAATCATTAATTTTCTTGACATTTGTGGCATTTGTAGTGTAACAATTTTATTGTTTAGTATCAAAGAGCCAACTAAGGATAGTATAAAAATAAAATAAAAACTGACCAATTTGACTACTTCATATTGAAACAGTAGATAATATATTTATGAAATAATAGGAATTATAGAATCAATGAATTCCAAATGGTCCCGTTTGATCGAAATAGCCGGATTAAGCGGTATAATTAGTTGCCCGAAATTCGATGAAAATTGACGTGGTAGCTAAGTTTAATTAGTACATTAACTGGTAGTGTTATTTTGTTGAAATTGTGATATTAATTGGTCGATTAATTAATGATTGAATAATGTACAATAATTTTAAATATAAATACTTGATTTCTTGCTAGTGAGTTGCAAAGATATGAGAGAACAACTACAATTGATAATTTAAAGAGGTGGTTTATGTTTGTCATTATAATTTAGTAGTGATTAATTAAAGTAGTGAGAACATTGAGAGTTTTGTAATTATTCATTAATTTAGTAATTATGTAATTGATCAGTAGATGTTAGAAATAGAGATGAAATAGTGAATTGAATATATTGAGACATTAATGGGTTGATTAAATTAATGGTTGAATTAATCTCAATTAGTTTATTTAATTGAAAAACACTTAGACTTAGACTAATTATTCGATTTGTCGGTAAATAATGGTATCTTGAGAATTTAACCGAAAGAATCGAATAACCGGTAAATAATAGAATTGTATCCGAACTAACCGGTTGAGCTATGTTTTGTGACTTGGGAGTATAACCCGAAAATTCGTAAAGTCGTGAATATTAAGGATTTAACCGAAAATTAGATAACCGGTGTGACGTAGGATATATTTGATTAATTTGAGAATATTAGGTGAGTAATTTTGGTTAGTTGATAATGGGTTAGTTAGTTGATTAAACGACTAATTTATAGAGAATTATGAGACTAATGTGAATTGACTCAATGTGTTGATTTGTTGTGATATACCGAAACATGATGATGCTGTGATGAGTTTGTTAATGTTTGAAATTATATGTTTGTCGTGATGCGTCGAAACATGACGATGTTTGTGATGATTGGTGATACGTGATGTTGTACATATATATTCGTGACGATAATTTTGTGACTAAATGAAGGTGAAATTATGGTGACGTGAATTACCTCGAATAAATGGTAATGTGATTGTGATATAGGTTTATGCCTCGTGATGATATGTGATTGTGATGAGTATGTTGTGTTGTCTTGTTTGTCGAGTCACATTTCATATGCATACTCTGTGACGGCCTGGATTAGCAAACTAGTGACGAAGGCTTATGCCTCGTGCCTCTGAATTGGGCAATTGGTGACGGGGGCTGAAGCTCCGATTGGTACCACATGCATATGCACGAGTAGTGTCTCATGATGTCTTTTGTGATGTATATGATGCGATGTTTTGGTGATTGGATTTGCGACATTTATGGTGCGATGTCTGTGAATATACACATGACTTATATGCGATGTTTGTGAATATATGTATGACTTATATGCGATGTTTGTGAATACATGGGTGACTTATACGTGATATTTTATGATGTTGTGAAGTGTTGTGATTTGGCTTGCGATGTTAATGAATGAGATATATGAATGATGTGAATATTTGTACGATGAAAAGTACGTGACATCTATGAATTATGAAAGTATGATGTGTATGGTAACTGTTGATACTTGCGATGTAATGATTTTATATGTCTGACTCCTAATATAAAATTTATCATACGCCCACTTATATGATTTGATATCTCACCCTTTTCTCTTGTTTCGCCGTTGCCTTTATATTGGTAACGTGCAGGTGTTCAAGTATGAAGATTTAGTTGTCGTTACTTGAGTCGGTTGTCGCTCTGATACGTAGCACTCGGGGGGGGGGGGGGTGATTTATGATGTTTATAATTGTCGTTGTTTATTGTTTTATCTTAGCTGAATAACATGTTATTTAATTCAAAGATTGAGAATTATGATTCCTCTATATTCCAATAAAAGAAGTTACCTTGTTTTGAAGAGTATTATATGTCGAGTATTTGTTTTATTGATCGAAGAAAGTGCTATGTATCCGCTAAATGCGATTAAGTGGTTTGTTATGAAGTGAATATGTGACGCCTCATTTATTTGTTGAGAAATTTTAAAATACTCTAATATTTTCCACATTATATTTTCCGAGTAGAAATGGGGTGTTACAGGTTTGCCCCTATTCGTTATTTTGCAGGGATGAAGGAGGTGTATTACATCGCTTTTGGTAAAAAAAACGCTGTTAAAAGTAGAGGCGAGAGGAAGAAGACGACGAGGTGTCATCTCCTGATTGGCTGATTCAAATTGGTTCGCGCGCGTTTTGATTTTCGTTTGCAGATGGATCACGTGTGACATGAAACACGCGTTAGCATGTACCCTCGCACCATCAGTCCTCAGATCTCATTAAAGTTTCATCCAACGTGCCAGAAGCTACAGCGCACCATGGACTCTCAAAGCTTTGCCACACAGAATCATAATTTAATATATTTTCTATTTTATTTAATTCTCTTTGTGAAATTATTTAAAAATATTTTTAAAAATCAGAAAAATACACAAAAAATATTTTTAGGTTAATAAAATATTGTATTAATTTTTGACACAAAAATATTTTATTTTTCTTAATAATTAATATATTTTGTTTAATTAATCAATATATATTCATATATTTCATTTAAATTATTTCTAACCTATCAAAAAATCAGAAAAAAAATATTTTATTTTATTAAATTGAGTTTATATATTATAAACTAATTTTGTACATATTTAGAATATTTTTCTCTCTAAGTTTAATTTATGTGTATAATTATTTGTATAATTATATGTTAATTAACTTAATAATTTAAAAAAAAACAATTTCAAAAATCCCAAAAAAATTAATTTTATTTTAAAATTAATAAATAAGCAATATGAACATATTTTAGACTTAATTTTTAGGTTTAAATTTTATTTCTACCTTTTTCTCATTTAATTAAATTAATCATGCATTAATTCTAATTAAAATCAATCATCAAAAATCCAAAAAACATTTTCCCTTTATCTTATTGCAATTTAAATTCATAGATAACTGTATAGGTTGTCAAATTCATGTAAATAGCGTAGTTTACATTTCCCGCACAATCGATGTAATAGCGTAGATTTACTTTCCGCATTTTACATTCCCGCACTTTAATTTCTGTACATATAAAACTGCGTGTATGTCAAGAACAAAAACTGAAGCGCTAGATCACTAATTTCAAAAGACAAGAATATCTGAAGATAAAACACAATCACACTTGCACCTCTTAGGGTAATCCCTTCTGTTGCTCTTTTAAAATCAATTCCACCGTTTCAAATACAAATCCAAACTTTTGTTTACATCCTGTCAAAGGAGAATTTTCTAAAAGAAATGGGAAAGGACCTTATAAATTTAGGGTAGATCTCCTAATTGCTTGCTCAAATCAAACAAAACAACAAATGTTTCACATGTCACTGTTTTTCAAAACAAAACTTTCAAAAAAGACAACATTTTGTATATATCCAAACAAGGATCATTACGAAGTTAAAGATCTTTTTTTCAAAACATCTTTTGAAAAATAAAACACTTTGTATACATCCGCACAAGGATCATTACAAAGTTAATTTACAAAGGTATTTTAAAACCACATACAAGCATTTCAAAGCAAGACAAATGATTCAAACAAGTGAGCTAAGCAATTAAGAGCCCATGGATAACCATGGATACAAAGGGGTGCTAATACCTTCCCTTTGTATAACCTACCCCCGAACCCAAAATCTCTTAAAGGTCTTTTTCTGTTTCTTTTATAAACCTTTCCTTAATTGGATAAAATAAAAGTCGGTGGCGACTCTCTGATTTTCAAAAACTCAAAAAATAAAAGAAGAGTCAGTTCGTATCCCACGAAAAAAACCGAGGACGACACATCTCTACATCATGAAATGTTACAGAACAAACTAAACGACAAAAGTCAGAGCATGAATGAATCAGAACATAAAATATGTATCAGAACATATAATATGTATCAGAGCATAAACAATAATGTTTCAGATAATATTTAGAACAAAAACATGCATCAGAACATATAAGGAATAAGAATGTGTTAGAGCATATTCTATCATCAGAATATCATGACATTCTTCCTTCTTGCTTCTGATCTTGAAGCTTCACAGCACTCAGCTTGCTTCAATTTTCATGAGCTTGTTTCCATACAGAATTGCTTTTCCCCATGTCTTTTCTTGTCATGTTAAACTTTTAAGATTGTCTTCAATCCTGCAAAACACTCAAAGACATAGAACTTGCAAGTTCTGTTAGAAATGTGGAGACTTACTCCCAGCAACTGATAAATAAATCAGATCATTTATCACAGTTTTCCCCCTTTTTGTCATAACATCAAAAACACAAAAGATTCAGATGAAAAACAGACAATATGAGAGAAAAGAAGATAATTTTCATTGATTGCAAAAGAAGATTATCATAAGATACAAAGGAGATGCAAAGAAAAACAGATGCAAGAACAAGGAAACAACTAAGACGCAAAAGACTAAGACGAGCCTAGCTTAGACATAATCTTGGCCAGCATGTCATGAATCCCAACATTGCTCTCAGTCTGCTTCACCATGAATGAGTGGAACTCATCAATGATATCATCTTGCTTGTCCATGCGAGAAGCCAGCTCAACTTGATTCTTCTGAATAACCTCTAGAGTCTTCACAGAAGAGAGGGTTCACCAGAAGAAGCTTCACAACTTCTGTCTAGAGGGACAACATTCTCAACTGTAGCATCCATTGTGAGATCATCAACTTGATTTTCCTCAGCAGGAATAGTCCCAGCAGGATGAGTCTCAGCAACAGCTTCTTCCCTAGAAGCATCTTCTTCATACTCCGGAGCAGGAAGATCAGAATCTCCATTCTCAAGTGCTTGAAGAATGGCAGCAAGATTCCTTGGAGCAGAAGGACCTTCAACTTCTGGAGGGTCAACAACTTCTGGAATGACCATATTGGGGAACTTCGCAGAAGGATTCTCCCTCAGAAAATCAAACAGCCACTTGAAGTTTCCAGTCAGAACTGGATACTTAGGTCTCCAAACCACAATCTCCCTGCAAGGATTGTCTAGCAATTCATCAACAAACATCTTCTCCTCAAGAGATCTCCTGTTTCTGATGGGATGAAAATATCTGCCATCATCAACTTCTAGACGATATCCAGCATAACCAGGTGCAGCAACCACTAGTCTCTTCTGGACTTTCATAGCTTCAACCTGAAAATCCTGTCGAAAGCTTCTCCAAAGATTTCGAGTAGAAACATCATCAAGGTCATTGAAGAAGGCATCTCTCAAGAGATCCAGCCTACAGACAAATTCATGTTTGAACAGCTCAAGGAAGATATGAGGCTCAGGTTCAGGAGGGTTGAAGGTGAATTTGTAGTCAGGGTAGAGGAGGCAGTATGAGTTGGATTTTTTGGAAGGTAAGGGATGGGATAGAGAAGGTGGAGCTGTTGTGGTTGATGAGGATGGGATATCTGTGGGGAGGGTTGATGAGGATGGGATATCAGAAGGTGTTGGGGGATAGACATTTAGTGGAGTAGGGTTCAAAGCAGGTGTAGAAAGAGATGGTGGGGGAGGATTTGGTATGGTGAAGGTGTTCTGAGGTTCAGAAGGAGGAGGTTGGATACTGTTTGGAATGGGGAGAGAAGTTTGAGGTTCAGAAGGAGGTGAGTAAATTTGCGTGGAGAAATTGCCAATTCTTTCATAATGGAAAGAATCTCTGAAGCGCTTCTATTGATATTCTGGAGTATTGACCTTGTCAGGATCATAGGTGATCCTCTGCTTCTTGGCTTGCTTGGCTTCTTCTTCTTGAGCCTTTCTCTTCAGCCTTGCTTCTTTCTTCTTCTGATCCTTCTTCTGTAAGTCATCCAGAGAAGGAAGAACTCTTCCACGAATCCATGCAGGATCAACAGAAGATTGAGCTCTTACAGAAGCTTCTAAATAACGCTTAACTGCCTTGTTAAGTTCTTCTTTAAACAAGGAAGCAAAGCCTTCAACCGGAATTCTTCTGGTCATAATATCTGGGAAGATTACTGGAACGGAAATTACCTTCTCAATAAGTTCCAACCTTTGCAGATCAAAGCCATTAATAACATGCCCTTGAATGACTCCAAAGAACTTGGACGTCCCAATAGTCTTCAGGGAATCCAGCAAATCACTTTCTATCAGAATGTCTGAAATCATTCTGGTGAAAGGAATAGCATTTCTTGGAAGGTGAGGAAACTTCTCACGTTCTTCATCTCTTGACTCTTCAATATAGGTTTTCAAATTCTGAAAAAGAATATTGGAGATGTTTAGTTCAAGTCTTAGACCAATGCAGAAGAGAGCAAACTTCTGATCAGGATTGATGTAAGTTAAGGAGAGCGATCGTCTTCTATGATGAAGAGATCCCAGAATAATCTCAGCCCAAACTTGGTAGAATGGCTTCAACACACCAATTTGATGAGATGCAAGACTAGTAGCATTAGATATTTGTCTCTCAACTGATGTCCAACAAACTCTACTAGGAAGAGGACCAGTGCTTCCTTCTTCATCATCCAAATTGTACAACTTCCTGATCAGCTTTTCAGTTATCACAACTTCATGCCCTAACACGAAGGAGATGATTGCAGTTGGGGTAACCGTTGCATGAGCCTAGAAATCTTTCACTAAAGCAGGATAAATTGGTCCAACCAATCTATCAAGGTAGTTTAATCAGCCTTGAGCCATTGTCTTTGCATCGGGTTTGAAACCATGTACTTTTAGATTTTCAAAATCCACTGAAGATTCACAAAGAACTTCCATTTCTGATGTAGGAATGGAACAGGTCTTCAATGGAGCATAACCATGCTTGCTGAAAACCAGATGAGTAGAAGACATTTCTGCTTGGCTTGATGAACTCGAAGAAGGATTCATGGTGAAATGCTGAGATGCAGACACGAACTAGGGTTTATGTGATGAATGAGAAAAGAAAGAGAGGGACGAATGAAGAGAGAGAGTAAAAAGATGAAATGAAAATGAAGATGGGTATATAAAAGGTTGGATAAAAAAATGCAATATGTTTTAAGTGAAATGGTTACAGAAAAACATGACATCAATTTGCATTTAATGAGATATGACGTTATGAGAGATAAAGCAAAAAAAAATGATATGATTTGCACAGTTACCTAGGGCGGCGTCTCCTCAACTGCACGCATGCTTGTCCAAAAATAGTGAACACGTGTTCATTTTCTGGAAAACTGGTGACAGCTATTTTACTCTAAAAGAGATTCTGAATCAACTTAGATAATGAAAGGTTAGTGTATCGGGGAAATTCTGAGATCGAAGCCATAGGATTGACTCGACTCAATATTTCGTTTGAAATCGCCACCGCGCTTTATTGTTTCCAAAGGAAAAGGGAAAAGAACGTAAAACCCAAAGTTTGTTTTTAAAACAAAAAGAGATCTTAGGTACGGGTGTTGATTATACAAGGGGAAGGTTTTAAGCACCCCTCATATCTGTGGTAATCCACAGGAACCTTTTTGAAAATCTGTGTCGTGTGTGCTAAAAAAAGAGTTTGTTTTATTTTTAAAATAAGCTCGGCAAAGCGTTAAGCTTTGTGCCTACGTACCTCCTCGGTGCAATGGAGAAGTTAGAGCTAATGTAGTTTCGCTTAAAGGGAAAACATTTTAAAAACGAATAAACATTTTATTGTCGTCGGAGAGAAATAGTCAGCCATTGATCTTGAGCATGAGAACCAACGAGTTCTTTGCATCGCAAATGAAAGAAGGGCTCCAACTCGGATAAAAATCGACGAGTATGCCACTAGCTCTCTCACGCGGAAAAGATCTCATTATATCAATCAATTTCAAAATCGTGGGGTATAACCACTCGTTTAAACAATTAGTCGTGTCTAAACTTTTTGAAGAAAAGCCACTAAGGGCAAAAGATATTTTTAAAGAAAGTTTTTGAAAAGGTTGCAAACATAAGAAGATTTTGGAAAAAAGGGAGAAGATTTTGAAAATTTAAGAAGGGGAGGAGATGAAGAGGCTAACCTAGTGCATAAAATAAAAGCTAGGGAAAAGAACGGTCTAACCGTAATAAGAAGCCAACACTTGACATTATGAGTCAAGGTAGATTTCCCATTGATCAGTGCATTTTGATGCACGTTCTTCCATGTTTGTACTCAAGCATTTCTTAGGTTTGTTTTATTTATTTTTATGTTTTAATATGTTTTTATATTTTATTTTATTTTTGCACTTAATTGTTTTTCGAATTAATTTTTCAGCATTAGCAGTCTGCACGGAAACGATCATATCTGGAGTTCCAGGAGTCCGATTGAGGCGTTCTAATAATCGACGGAAAGCTAAGAGAAAGAGCTACAATTCTTATGTTGGAGTCGAAGTCAGATTCGGAACTCATATTTTCCAGAATTGCGTTTGAAGTTGCAGCACTAGTTTTAGTTAAGTTTCGGGTCAATTAGTTTTGGGCCTGGGTCGTATGTTTGACCCAGTTGGATAGTAAAACGGGTTGTACTCTTTCCCCTTAGGGTAGCAGCCGGGGTGCTGTAGCAATCATCTTCCATTCACGATTTTGAAAGCTTTAACGAATTCATGGAGAACTAAACACCTTCTTACGGATTCACTGTACTCAGGTTTCAAACTTTGAGATTGTTATAATATTTACAATTTGATTTTTCCTTTCAATTATGCTATAAGATTCTTGTTTGCTTAATTCGATTATCATATAACATTGTTGATTTAATTTGATTGATTCGTGTTCCCAATTTTAATCGCTGTTAACTTTGCTTAATTGTTAATTTGCGCTATTCATAACCGTATGCTTAATCCGGCAATAGGAACATGTTTCTCATAGTATCAATCACGCTTGTTGATTGATATTGTAATCAAATAGGATAGAAAATCCGCTTAGGGAATTGTAATATTAGCAATCGATGATAAGTAAGAACCGAGTCAGTGGATCTGTTTGCTTTATAATCACTTATTTCAAAACAACTTATTTTCAGAATCACTTATTTTAAGCACTTTTTTTTCTGTAATTCGACCACCAAACCAACCCCCCCCCCCCCCCAATTTCGATTTCAGTTAGTAATAATTAAGAATCCTTGAGAGACGATATTCGAGTTACCTTACCGTCGTACTACAATTTTGCAATTAACTCGTTTTTGACCCGCGCGCGACAGCGGATCAAATTGGCGCCGTTGCCGGGGATTCTTGTTGTTATTAACTAATATTAGGCATAGTGTTATTGCTAGGATTTTTTTTGTGTTGTGTTTGTTGATTTTCAGGGTTGCAATTCCGGTTGGTGTACAGTGATAAGTTTTCCAGCCTATCAGGTAAGTTTGAAAGCTACTGTTTCGAATCGTTCCGAATTTTTTCCACAAAGTCAGAAATAAATCGATGAACAGTACTCCTTTAGAATAGAATTCTAAAAGAATTTGACCCTCAATATCACAAATTAGTTTTTTTTCTATTTTTTACGATTTATTTTCTATTTTCATAGTTTCAGAAAATTCCAAAAAAATTCCCAAAATTCGTATTTGCCTTAAGTAGATTAAATTTCGTGTTTTTATATTTTTCTGAATTTATTTTAATCGTTTTTATTCTTTCTATTTGTTTCTGCATGTATGGGACTTTATCGGTATTTCGGTGTTTGTTGAACTCATGGCTGAACAAAGAACACTAACGCAGTTGGCTGTCCCTAATGTGAACTATAATGGTTTATGTATTGACTATCCTGCGGGTGATGCACCTTTTGAATTGGAATATGGTTTAACACATTTGTTGCCTAGGTTTAATGGTTTTGCAGGTGAGGATTCGCATAAGCATCTGAAGGAATTTCAGGTTGTGTGCTCTGCACCTTCCGAACCTTCACTAGAGGATATTGTCAAACAAATGGCAGAAAATAATCTCCAGTATCAACAACAAATAGATTCTACTCTTCAGACTTTGCAAACACAAATTGGACATCTTGCCACTTTGATGAATGCCATGCAGCAAGCTCAAGGATCAAACCAACAACCCTTGGAAGAGCAATCTGTTTTTCAAATAGAGTTGCTTTCTGAAAATGTTGAGGATACTTGTACTGATTTGTTTGCAGATGATTTTCCATCATTGTCTAGTTTTGATGATGTTTACTCTTGTGATGTTTGTACTGACACAAAAATTTGCTCTGTTTGTGCTGAAATTGAGCTTGCCTTGCAAAATGATATTCTTACTGCAGATGAGGTTGCAAATGAAGTTGTTCATGTAGATGAATCTCTCGACACCCCGGATGCCCGGAACAAATCATCCATCGAACAACCACATTCCCAAGAGCTGAAACCAATTCCTGAAAATTTGAAATACGCTTATTTAGAGAGTAATGAAAAACTCCCGGTTATAATATCTTCTAACCTTGATTTCGATCAAGAAAATAAGCTTTTGCAGGTTTTGAAGAAGCATAAGAAGGCGATTGGGTGGACATTGGCCGACATTTCCGATATTAGCCCGTCCATGATTTTGCATAGGGTCTCAATTGAAGGGGAAGATGAAACAAAAGTAACGAGGCATCCCCTCAATCTTTTGATCTCTGATGTTGTGGAAAAGAAGATCACGTGCCCATTCAACACTTTTATTTATCGAAGATTCTTCTTTGATCCTGGAATAAAAGGCGAAGGCACTAATAAAAATTTCAAGTTCAATGAACATTACCCAAAGCTACTCCATGAGAGCCCCACTTTGGAAGAAGAAAATGTAGAAGATATCTCTTTGAGAAAGGATGCTTATGTGATCACCTATCCTCCTTGACTACTCAGGTGTGTTCTTTCCTCTCTCTCCCCTCTTTTATTTTATGTTTGTTTCTTTCATTGAGGACAATGCATGTTTTAAGTGTGAGGGAGGGAATCATTTATTTTTCTTTGTTTTTGTTCTTTGTTTTGTTTTGTTTTGTTTTTAGTTATTATATTAAAATAAATATGCATCGTTGTGAAAGTTTTAGGCTATAGACTGATTTGAGTCGAGTTTGCGGAGACTTGGGAAAAATTCACAAGATCGGTATCGTTCTAACACCGTAGGTCTCCTGCATATGGAAATCGATTTGAATTTTTTTATTATGTTTTAGCCTTAAATTCTCATTCTCTGACAGCTCTTGAGTAGTTTATTTCAGCAGTCGGCACCATCTCTCACACACTTTACGCAGGGAAGCCGATGAATATATGTGAATGTGCCGAGAAAAAAAAAGAAAAAAAAAAGAAAAAGGTAATGCACCTTCTAAGTTTGGTGACCCTCACCCGGTCACTTAACCCAACGGTTGTGGAACCTTCAAAAAAAGTTTTCAAAACTCTTTGTTAGTTGGTTCAGCGGTTTCTGGTGCTGAACTTGGTAGGGAGGATTACGGTCCGATCCCCCGCAACTACATTTGAGTAAGCAAAGGGTTATGCCACGCAAGTACCAGAACCCCGTGCAAAAGGATCAGAGTCACTAACCGGTCGTCTTGCTATAAGTGTGTGGAGATAACGGGCTTAATGTGATTGCGCCTGAATGAAAAAGAGCAAAAGGATGAGTAAGTTAGGCTATGGTATAATAATATGATTTGAATTGGTTTGTGTATTTAGGAGGCTTATGTCTGCATAACTGTGGTTAGTGTTCTTACAATGTCCTTAATATGCTAGATTCGTACCTGTCGATGCAAACTTACCCGAAGAAGATTTGTAGCCTAGGATGAGTAACTGTTGATGTATTTGTGCTTTCTTTGTTCTGTTTCTCATTTTGCTCGGAGTGCAAAAGTTCAAGTGTGGGGGAATTTGATCAGTGCATTTTGATGCACGTTCTTCCATGTTTGTACTCAAGCATTTCTTAGGTTTGTTTTATTTATTTTTATGTTTTAATATGTTTTTATATTTTATTTTATTTTTGCACTTAATTGTTTTTCGTATTAATTTTTCAGCATTAGCAGTCTGCACGGAAACGATCATATCTGGAGTTCCAGGAGTCCGATTGAGGCGTTCTAATAATCGACGGAAAGCTAAGAGAAAGAGCTACAATTCTTATGTTGGAGTCGAAGTCAGATTCGGAACTCATATTTTCCAGAATTGCGTTTGAAGTTGCAGCACTAGTTTTAGTTAAGTTTCGGGTCAATTAGTTTTGGGCCTGGGTCGTATGTTTGACCCAGTTGGATAGTAAAACGGGTTGTACTCTTTCCCCTTAGGGTAGCAGCCGGGGTGCTGTAGCAATCATCTTCCATTCACGATTTTGAAAGCTTTAAAGAATTCATGAAGAACTAAACACCTTCTTACGGATTCACTGTACTCAGGTTTCAAACTTTGAGATTGTTATAATATTTACAATTTGATTTCTATTCCTTTCAATTATGCTATAAGATTCTTGTTTGCTTAATTCGATTATCATATAACATTGTTGATTTAATTTGATTGATTCGTGTTCCCAATTTTAATCGCTGTTAACTTTGCTTAATTGTTAATTTGCGCTATTCATAACCGTATGCTTAATCCGGCAATAGGAACATGTTTCTCATAGTATCAATCACGCTTGTTGATTGATATTGTAATCAAATAGGATAGAAAATCCGCTTAGGGAATTGTAATATTAGCAATCGATGATAAGTAAGAACCGAGTCAGTGGATCTGTTTGCTTTATAATCACTTATTTCAAAACAACTTATTTTCAGAATCACTTATTTTAAGCACTTTTTTTTCTGTAATTCGACCATCAAACCAACCCCCCCCCCCAATTTCGATTTCAGTTAGTAATAATTAAGAATCCTTGAGAGACGATATTCGAGTTACCTTACCGTCGTACTACAATTTTGCAATTAACTCGTTTTTGACCCGCGCGCGACAGCGGATCACCCATCCTTTGGACTTATCAGTACCAACACATTACCACTTAGGGATCCAGATGAACTTATTATCTTAGCACCACTTTGCATTAAGCACATTAAAATTCTGACGAAAATCGGGCAGAGTAACGGCTGTTTTAGGGTAAAATCCTTATCTCAATGCCTTGGAATTAACCATCAAGGACTTTCAAGGAAATACCTGCATACACAAACAAACAACAATCCAATGCCAGACAGACAGAACAATCACAGAGTAACAATAGAATAAGGGTCCAGAGGTCCTAAGTCCATAAGTCCGAATCTCCAAAATGCTCAGGATAGTAACCAATAGTCCGAAAGAGAGCCTTAAATGTTTTTTAGATTTTTGTTGTTTATTAGTGTTTTAGCATAAAAGTAAAGTATGGTCCAAGTGGACAAAAAAAAATAGCGGAAACATAAACATAGTGTCCAAATGGACAAAGAAAAAATAGCGGAATGTAAATATGATGAAATGATAAAGTAAAGCATAAAGCAAAATATAAAGAGCAATATAATAAATTGCGGAAATTAAAGTCAATTGTTAGATGTTAAAGATAACCATCTTGAAACTTGTCAAGTATGTTATCAAAGTTAGTAAGAAAGATCGATGGTGAGTGAAGGATGTTCTCGGATTTAAATTCAATAGAAATTTATCAGAAGCTTGATAAAATCATAGCGACTACACGATAAACCTCCATAAGTCTTAAATCAACCGCATACAATTCTTTTCCATATTTGATCTTTTTATGATTCGAGACACGAAATATTGCGCTATGTTAAGCAGATCGCCAAGTGATTTATATAGAAATCACCCTACAATGAGGCCGGTCAAAACTTTATGTGCTCATGCATGCGAGAGAAGCGATATGTAGATCACTCTCCGAAAGCAATACCGCACGAAAAGAAAAATAGGGAGCGATCTAGTCTTTACCAAGAATCCATAAGAATTCTCAAGGCATTAAGACTTTCATCGATCAAAATAAAAAGAAATAAAAGATGGAACCACATTCAAAGGCTCCTTTCATCCATAATTTCAATCACTTAATTTTGCGGATTTGGATTCTCATCCTATCGACGCCCTAAGTCCATTGAAATTAGAGAGAAATTAGGCCTCTAACTTGTGATTCAAAGAAAATATCAAAGAATGGAGTAGAAGATGAGTTAGAACCAAAAACAAGTTAAAAAAGGCAAAAAACACATTCTGCTCAGATGTAAATCGATTTGCACAGAGTGTAAATCGATTTACATAACTTTGTTTTCAAATCTGCGCAGTTTTCTAGTTATGTAAATCGATTTGCACCTGATGTAAATCGATTTGCACAACACAATTTTTAAAAAAAAAACAGCAAATCAAGAGAAGAAAAATTGTTTAAACATAAAACCAAACACCTTGTGATCTTGGATCAATTTGTGCACGAAAATGTATCAAGTAAGCAAGCAAAACTCAGCAATGTAGCACCAAAGGTGCATCAAACATAAACAACAATGGATCACATCATGGAATGGAAAGGATCTAGAATTTTACCAAATCTTTCACAAACTTTGAATCTTCTTCAAGAACACACAACCACAAGCCTTGATCTCTCACAATTGATGAAGAAAGTGATGTTTAGATGGAGGTTTAGCTCTAAATTAGTGAGGTTCAAGATGTGACTCACTAATTTTTATGGAAGAAGAAGAGAGCTTTGAGTGGGGGGTTTGGAAGAGATGAGGAGAGAAAGAGCAAGAGTTTTCTTGGCTATCCAAGTTTGGAAAATGAGGAGGGGAATGCCTCAATTTATAGCACTTAGGCTTGGGAAATTTTGTGGCTTGGAGTTAGGAGTGGAAAATAGAATTAGGCTTGGGAAATGGTTTTGATGCAATCACATGAGGGTTTATGATCGAATGATGTAGGTAATCAAATACAAGAGCTAAGTCATGCTTCCCATGCTTGCAAATGATGTCAACACTTCCAAAAGCTGAAATTTGCCTTCATTTTTCCAAATTCGCACTGGTGCAATCGATTTACACTTTATGCAAATCTATTTACATTGCTGAAAAAGGCAAAATCTGGGGCAAAACAGTTATGAAAATCGATTGCTGTCTTATGCAAATCGATTTGCACTGATGGCAGAAGCAAATCTGGTGCAGAAACAGTTGTGTAAATCGATTTACACCTTATGCAAATCGATTTGCACAGTGAAATTGTTGAAAAATGCCCTTTTTGAAGGATACTTTGACTTGGTACCTACAAAACACAAACATTCAAAAGCACAAGGCAATATTTTTGGTATTTTGGTTAGTAAAACAACATATTCAAGAAAAACATTGGTGCTTGATGATTCATTTGCAGATGAATTATACACAACACCAGAAGTAGAATTCTAAGTTGAAAACTTCTTGATTGATGATTGATATGCAAATGACGTATGATCTTAGGGTCAAAAATTGGGGTATGACAGTTAGTAATAACAGAATCAGAACTTCTAATTGACCATTATCAGAACTTCTTATAAAAACATGATCCCAACACATTTCAGACCTTAACCATACGTAAGACCTTCTCATCTTCTCATTCTGGGCATAAATCCATACTGATATTCTTCAGAATGAACTTAAACCTATCTTCAGCAAGGGGTTTTGTAAAGATATCAGCCCATTGATGATCTGTATCTACAAAGTTTAAAGAAAGAACACCCTTCTGAACATAGTCCCTAATGAACTGATGTTTAATCTCAATATGTTTAGCTTTGGAATGTAAGATAGGATTCTTAGATAAACATATGGCAGAATTATTATCACAAAAGATAGGAATGTTACTCTCATATATTTGATAATCTCCTAGCTGACTCTTCATCCAGAGCATTTGTGTGCTACAATCAGCAGCAGCAACATATTCTGCTTCTGTTGTTGAGAGGGCAATGGTAGCTTGCTTCTTGCTGTACCAGGAGATCAGGTGACTTCCAAGAAATTGAAAACTTCCAGAAATACTTTTCCATTCGATTCTATCTCCAGCATAGTCAGCATCACAAAATCCTACAAAGTTGTATTCTTTAGATCTTCTGTAGACTAAACCAACATTAGTAGTACCTTTCAGATACCTCAGAATTCTCTTAACAGCAGTTAAGTGAGATTCTCTAGGATCTGATCGGAATCTAGCGCACAAACAAACACTGAATAAAATGTCAGGTCTAGAAGCAGTTAAATATAGAAGAGATCCAATCATACCTCTGTACAATTTCTGATCTACCTTCTTACTTACCTCATCCTTACCTAGAACACACATTGGATGCATAGGAGTTTTGGCTTCTTTACTTTCAGAAAGATAAAACTTCTTCAGAAGTTCTTTCACATACTTCGTTTGATGAACATAAGTTCCATCAGAAGTTTGATTGATTTGAATCCCAAGAAAATACTTGAGTTCTCCCATCATACTCATTTCAAATTCAGCCTGCATAGACTTAGCAAACTCCTTTCCAAGTGAAGCATTAGATGTTCCAAAAATAATATCATCAACATAAATTTGACAAATTAAAATGTCCTTCTTAGACGTTTTACAGAAGAGAGTCGTATCCACTTGTCCTCTAGTGAAACCATTGTTCAGAAGTAAAGAACTTAATCTCTCATACCAAGCTCTAGGAGCTTGCTTCAAGCCTTACAATGATTACTTTAGTTTGAAAACATGTTCTAGAGACTTAGAGTCTTCAAAACTAGGAGGTTGGTGGACATAGACTTCCTCATCTATATAGCCATTTAAGAAGGCACTCTTAACATCCATCTGATACAGAGTGATGTTATGTTGAGTGGCAAAAGAAATTAATAAGCGAATAGATTCTAACCTGGCCACTGGTGCAAAGGTTTCTGTATAGTCAATACCTTCTTGCTGACTATAACCCTGAGCCACCAGCCTGGCTTTGTTTCTTACAACTTTTCCTTTCTCACTCAGCTTATTTCTGAAAACCCACTTTGTACCAATGATGTTGAATCCTTTTGGTCTAGGAACCAGATCCATACATCATTCCTTGTAAACTGATTTAGTTCTTCTTGCATGGAAATTATCTAGTCTGGATCTTCTAGAGCTTGATCAACAGAAGTTGGCTCGATCAAAGAAACAAGACCTAATTGACATTATGCATTGTTCTTAAGGAATGCTCTTGTTCTGATAGGATCATCTTTCTTTTCAAGGATCACATCTTCTGAGTGAGCTGAGGTGAGTCTAGAAGATCTTTTGACTGTTGGCTCTTCAGAAATTCTGAGATTCTCTAAAGATGCAACAACTTGATCTTCTGATCCTTTGCTTCTGAGACTTTCAGCTTCTGAAATTTTGCTTCTTGGTTCTTCAGCTTCTGATATATCAATATCTATATCTGCAAAATTCTCAAACTGCTTTGGCTTTTCAAGACCAAGCTTATCATTAAATCTGATATTGATTGATTCTTCTACAACCAATGTTTCAGTATTGTATACTCTGTAGCCTTTAGAGCGTTCAGAATATCCAAGAAGGAAACATTTTTGTTCCTTAGAATCAAACTTACCAAGATGATCTTTAGTATTCAGAATGAAACAAACACATCCAAAAGGATGAAAATATGAAATGTTGGGCTTTCTGTTCTTCTACAATTCACAAGGAGTCTTATTTAGAATAAGTCTTATAGAGATTCTATTCTGAATATAACATGCAATATTAATTGCTTCTGCCCAGAAGTGCTTAGCCATATTGGTTTCATTGATCATGGATCTGGCCATTTCTTGTAGAGTCCTAGGGCAAGAGAAATCATGGGCAATACCATTTTCTTTGAAGAACTCCTCAAAGAATCTGTTCTCAAATTCACCACCATGATCACTTCTGACCTTTATGATTTTGCACTCCTTCTCAGATTGAATCTGAGTGCAGAATTCAAAGAACACTGAATGAGACTCATCTACGATGACTAATCCATATTTCTTCCCTCTGACAGATGCTATTTTGACTGGGCCAAACAGATCAATGTGCATAAGTTCTAACGGCCTAGAGGAAGAGACAAAATTCTTAGACTTGAATGCAGGTTTAGAGAACTTGCCCTTCTAACATGCTTCACAAAGAGCATCTTGTATTTCAGATTTGGGAGTCCTTTGACCAGATTTAGTTTGTTAATCTGAGAAATCTTTCTCAAACTAGCATGTCCTAATCTTCTGTGCCAGACTCATTGCTCTTCAGAAACAGACATAAGGCAAGTTACCTTCTGCTTCTCAAGATCAGAAAGATCAATCTTATAAATGTTGTTCTTTCTCTTGCTTGTAAATAGGATTGAGCCATCCTTCTGACTTACAGCCTTGCAAGAATTTTGATTGAAGATTATGTCATAACCATTGTCACTTAATTGACTTATGGACAACAAGTTATGCGTTAATCCTTCTACAAGAAGTACATTAGTTATAGAAGGAGAGTTACCAATACTTATGGTTCTAGAGCCAATAATCTTGCCCTTCTGATCTCCTCCGAACTTGACTTCTCCATCATACTTAAGCACCAGGTCTTGGAACATAGACCTTCTTCCCGTCATGTGTCGCGAGCACCCAGAGTCCAGGTACCATGACATTTTGTGCTTTGTCTTCTTTGCTGCCAAGGATATCTGCAACATAAATTATCTTCTCCTTAGGTACCCACAATTTCTTGGGTCCTTTTGTCATACCCCAAAATTTGCCCACCATATTTCAAAATATTTTAACTCATATGATCTTCAAATGCTCAAAGATACACAAGGAGAAAGCATGCAGTCTCTCTCCTAAACAACGACCTCTAAATTAAGGTTTCTGATTTAATCAAGGAATTTGAACTTCTGGTACCTCAAGTGGACTCCATGATCTCTCATATGATTCAAAGTACCCTCATGCCAATTCTCAAGCTCTGATTCAAAAGATTGCTCACTCAATGGCCCAAACGATCAATAATCGACTGTTAACCTAAAAGTCAAACTATGGTCAAACCACAGTCAAAATTTCTGATTTTGGGTCAACATCAACATTTTAAAATCATCATTTGATCAAGGGTTGATCATGATTCATCAAGAAAAGGTCAAAAATCCCCAAACTACAAGGTTGCTAAATTAGGGTTTCTAGGTAAAAGTCAACTGAACTTTGACCAGCCATAACTCTCTCATACTTTCTCAAAAATTCCTCAACCAAATCTCATTCTCAAGGAAATTTGATTCTCTACAACTTCGATGTTGGGCCCAAGGTCAAGAAATGCTTCCGCATAAGAGATATGAGCCAATACATTACAGGTCCTTCTAGAAGATCGCAAAAACGCTGTTTTTTGTCAGGGGCCATATCATCAAGAAAAAATCTCCAAATGCAACTAGCTTTCTAGAAAGTCCTAGAACATTCTCATACAATAAAAATTGAGAGAGTTACGACTTGTTGAAGGTGGACGATTTTCAAAAGATGCATGAAAGCCAATGTGAATAAATTTGCATTTTTTGACTTATGGGCCTATGTTTTGGACTTGGAACGTGATCACAAGCTTGTATATGGCCCATACTTCCATTCCTCAATTTCTATTATTTTTATTCCATATATTTTTTATTTTTATTCATTAAGATTCAAATTAAATCTAATAAAATAATGGGAAATAATAAAGGAATAGTTGAGATCATTTTTTATTAAATATGGGGCATGAAAACTAATTTAAATCAAAGAGATTTCCTGGGAATATTTTTGAGCCAAATATAGAAAGATTCCATGATAAAATTCAATCAAAGATCTCTCACACATATAATTTTCACAAGCCCAAAGATTTGAGAGATTGGTAACCCTAAATTGGTCCATTATATATACCTAATGTTCTCAGCATGAAGGGGGACGAAATATGGACAAGGAGATTATGGTTCCAAAGTACAAAAATCAAAGAGAAGTGACGAATTCGTATTCCTTGTTTCAGTCTTTCTCAAGTCCAAGCAGTCATTCAAATCTCTTAAAAGGTAATATAGAGTGAGAATGAACCACTAGTTGAGGCCCATTATGCTCAAAACAGGTGTCTTACGTTCTTCATGTCTTTCCATATGTGATTTTCGTTTTGTGCATATTGTCATGTTTTGATTCAATCTAACCGTTCCTTTTAGTTCCTTGTGTGATGTTAAGAAGCTTTGGATCGTTAGTACAGGTTTATGGCGCATAAAACAATAACTACCATGGCTAGGGTTTACAAGAACTATGCCTTCGTTTTCTTATCTACAAGGGGTTTAAGGCCCAAACGATTGTCCCTTTAGAATCGTGGCTAGCCTATTAGTATATCTGGGCAACTTTTTCGTAGGTGTTATTTGGTTCTTGCAGGTTCTAAATCGAAGGTGAGGGATAAGAGAAACCTGCGGAAAATCCGCAGGTAAATCCATGGCTATTCCCGCAGCAAATTCCGCAAGTGAGGGTGAAGGGGACGATGAACAGTGCCCCGGTTGGAGGTTGAATACGCGTGTGTTTCATCCATTGGCCAGTCAGCCTTCCCAATTTCCCTGTGCATGCGCGGCTAATTGTAATTCGTTGGTCAAAAGTCTTGGTTATCTCTCTCTTTGTTTCATTGGTCTATGGGGGAAGCTATGGGACCCGTTCGTTGATTATTCCATTCCTTTGTTCTCGTTTTATATTTATTAGTATTTAATCATATTATTAACAGCAAACAATTGCAGAATAAGTGGCGAAGCGTATGTGTTGGTGGCCATGAAGACCTGGGCTCGATCCCAGTGTCTTGCAAATATTTTGCCAAATTTATTTTCTTCCTTTCATCCACAGATCCAGTATGACGTCAGCGCGCATCCTTACCACGTGACCTCATATCGCCACCATTAGATCTTCATCAAAGCAAGATCTAGCGCCCAGGAATGAGTGCATACCATGGACCTTCAGTATCCGACCACACCAAATCTTAAACAACCCCCAGGTTTTTTAAAATTGTTTTATATTTGTTTTTATAATTAGTTTTATTCTTCTCTTCTTTACAAATTATAAATTTCCCCTTTTTTATAAAAAAAAAACAAGCTTTCTTTTTTTTTCCTCTTTTAAATTAGTTTCAGCTAACAATTTTTTTTATAAAATCAAACTTAGTTTTTAACAAATTTTTGACAAATTTTATTAGGGTTTATTAATTAGGTTTTGATAATTCTTAATAAATAATTTTAATTAGGTTAATTTAATAACTAATTTTAGGTTTGTATTTAATTAAAATATTTAGGCTTAACTTTTGATTTAATCCGGGTTTAATAATCATTTTTAAGTTTAGCCTTAATCAATTAATCAATAAACCATGTGACTATCAGTAATGTAAGGGTTGTCTATCAAACCATGATCAAACTGTAGGGAAAATTCTCTTCTCATCCCATACTCTATGATTGTCGAATGCATTCTTTAAATATTTTGCCTTTTTAATTATGTCTTTTATTTCTGCCTTTTTACATCCGCCTTTTATTATGCTTATCATTTACTTAATTATTTCTTGTGGTTCCCACACAAGTTTTTGCCATATTATGTAACTGCTCACAGGGTGTAATAGTTTAAGTAGGTTTATTTTCCTGCCTTTATTTTCCCGCATCCACAGGTGTTTATTATAATAGTGTAGGACTATTAAACTGTTTTAAATTTCTGTATACTATTAACTGCGTGGTTAGTAAAATAGGGAGTGATAAAGTAATCAATCAGACGATAGCTAACCTTAATTCAAAGATAAATATCTGAATCAAACCACGTGGTTGCTACACACACCCACCCTTAAGGTAACTACTCTTATGCCGCCTTCTCGATCAAAAATAGTCAAGTCCCTCGGATATAGGGATACCTTAGCTTGTTGCCTACGAATTCAAATCATCATAGTCCCTCGGAATAAAAGATCATAGTCCCTTCGAGTTGCCTACGAATAAAGTGATCTCGTCCCTCGATGTTGCCTCGATAAATGATGATAGTTCCTTCGAATGCTAAGGTATTCTTACTGTTGCCTTAATGACTATTACATCCTTCCCTTAGACTACCTGCCCCTTTATGGTAGGGACAGTCTTGTGGCGAACGATTATTCTCGATGACCCGCACATCCAATTGAAAGACTTCCTGCCCTCTCATGGTATGGATAGATCCTTTCGCCCGAAAGACTTAAAGAACAAGAAAGACGAACTTAGGGTAGGTAATTCTTAATTGCTTGCTCCATTCAAATCAAAGTCAAAGTACTTTTCACACCTCTTTTTCAAAATAATTTCAAAACAAGGCTACGCTTATTTACAAGCTAAAGTCCTTAACGAAATCTTTTTACTATTTAAACACGACACTTTTCAAACAATTCAAACAAACAAGCGAGCTAAGCAATTAAGAGCCCATGGATAACCATGGATGCAAAGGGTGCCTTACGCCTTCCCTTTGTATAACCTACCCCCCGAACTCAAAATCTTTCAAAGGTCTTTCCTGTTCTTTTTGCCTTTACAATTGGATAAAATAAAAGTCGGTGGCGACTCTTGCTTACCGCACATTTCAAATAAAGTCAGTTCACCGTATTACACCTTTCTTGTTAGTTTTCCTCAAGTTCTGATTGAACTTGGGTTTAGCATAATAAGTAACAGGAGGAACAACATGATATTCTTTAGGTTTGGCAGCATGATATTTTTTAGGTTGTGTCACATGCTTCTCGGTGTGTGTAGTGTGAAAGCTTTTGGCATGTGAAGTGAGCCTAATATCATGTGAGTGGCCATATTTGAACTGCTCATACAATGGCTTGTATGTGATTTTCCTATCATCAACAGGTTCAAATTTATGTGGGGTATCACCCTCATAGCCAACGCCAATCCTTTTGTTTCCAAAAACTCCATATATCATAGAAGCAAGATGACTTCTGCCAATACTTCTAGATAAAAACTTTCTAAAGCTCGAGTCATATTCTTTCAGAATATGATTGAGACTAGGAATGGATTTTTCTGATTCAGAAGGAGATCCACTATTTTTGGATAATTTTAAAACTTTTTCCTTCAGTTCAGAATTTTCCACTTCCAGCTTCTTAGTTTCATAATAAAATAGCTTTTTCAGCTTTTTGTATTTGATACTAAGATGAGCCTTAAGTTCTAGAAGTTCAGTTAAACTGGAAACTAACTCTTCTCTAGATAGTTCAGAAAATACCTCTTCAGAATCTGATTCTGATGTAGATTCTAATCCATCATCAACTGTGGCCATCAATGCAAGGTTTGTTTGCTCGCCTTCAGAGTCTGATTCTGATTCTGATTCAGAATCATCCCATGTTGCCATAAGACCTTTCTTCTTATGAAACTTCTTCTTGGGATTCTCCTTCTGAAGTTTTGGACATTCATTCTTGAAGTGTCCAGGCTCATTGCACTCATAGCAGATGACCTTTTTCTTGTCAGATCTTCTGCCTCCAAAAGAATCTCCTCTTTCAGGCTTCTTTGAACTTCCTTTGCTTGCTCTTCTAGAGTTGGTTTACCCTTCTAGAGATCATGGACAATTCATCTTCTTCTTCTGATTCTGATTCTTCAGAATCTTCTTCTTCAGCCTGAAAAGCGTTAGTGCATTTTTCATAACTAGATTTTAATGCAATAGACTTACCTTTCTTCTGAGGTTCATTTGCATCCAGCTCTATCTCATGGCTTCTTAAGGCACTGATTAGCTCTTCCAAAGAGACATCATTCAGATTCTTTGCTATCTTGAATGCAGTCACCATTGGACCCCATCTTCTGGGCAAGCTTCTGATGATCTTCTTTACATGATCAGCCTTAGTGTAGCCTTTGTCCAGAACTCTTAATCCAGCAGTTAGCGTTTGAAATCTTGAGAACATCTTCTCAATATTTTCATCATGCTCCATCTTGAAGGCTTCATATTTCTGGATTAAGGCAAGATCTTTGGTCTCCTTGACTTGAGCATTCCCTTCATGGGTCATTTTCAATGACTCATATATATCATAGGCAGTTTCCCTGTTAGGTATCTTTTCATACTCAGCATGAGAGATAGCATTCAGCAAAACAGTCCTACATTTATGATGATTTTTGAATAGCTTCTTTTGATCATCATTCATTTCTTGTCTGGAGAGCTTTACACCACCAGCTTTCACTGGATGTTTGTAATCATCCATCAGAAGATCCCATAAGTCACCATCTAGACCAAGGAAGTAACTTTCAAGTTTATCTTTCCAGTATTCAAAGTTTTCACCATAAAATACTGGTGGTCTAGTATAACCATTGTTACCATTTCCATTATGTTGCTCAGCAGAGCCAGATGTAGATGTAGGTGTTGGATCTTCACCAGCCATCTTGTACTGAAGCGTTTTTCTCTTCCTGAATCTTTTCTAAACACGGTTAAGTTCTTGCACCTTAGAACCGACGCTCTGATGCCAATTGAAGGATAGAAAAACACTTAGAAAGGGGGGGGGGGGGGGTTGAATAAGTGTAGCTTTAAAACTTGTAAGATAAAAACAATTTGCACAATGATTTTTATCCTGGTTCGTTGTTAACTAAACTACTCCAGTCCACCCCCTTGGAGTGATTTACCTCACCTGAGGATTTAATCCACTAATCACACAAGATTACAATGTTTTTCCACTTAGATAACTTCTAAGTCTTCTAGAGTATACTGATCACAACCTGA
This sequence comes from Vicia villosa, assembly GCF_029867415.1. Classification (NCBI taxonomy): domain Eukaryota; kingdom Viridiplantae; phylum Streptophyta; class Magnoliopsida; order Fabales; family Fabaceae; genus Vicia; species Vicia villosa. The sequence continues at coordinate 159,877,550 of NC_081180.1, forward strand.
TCACTCTAGGAACAAACTGCTTAGATACCCTCTAAGACTTTCTAGAGTATTCTGATCACAACCTGATCACTCTAGTTCTTACAAATTAATGTAAACAAATTCTTTTAAGAGTTACAATGCTTCTTAATAAGCTATTATCACAACTGTGATTTTCTCTTAAGTTTAAGCTTAATCTCACTAAGATATTACAACAACAATGTAGTGAGGTTGATGATGAAGTTTGAGAGCTTTTGAATTTGACAGCGTTTCTGTAAGTTTGCGCAAGTGTTGTATTCAGCTTCTCATTAGAACTTCTATTTATAGGCGTTTGAGAGGATGACCATTGGGAGCATGTAATGCATTGCGTGATCCGTACAACATTGCATTTAATGATTCACTCTTTTGTCAACTACCTCGAGCCTTGCTTTCGCTGTGTCTACTTACATTGCCTTTAATAGCTTCTAACCTTCCTTTTGTCAATCAGCGTAGCCTGCCATCTTTTACTTGCTTCTGATCTGATGTTTGTGTAAACAACGTTTGAATATCATCAGAGTCAAACAGCTTGGTGCAGAGCATCTTCTTGTCTTTTGACCTTGAAGTGCTTCTTAGCGTGATACCATGAGAACTTCAGTGCTTCTGCTTCTGATCTCAAGTTCTTCTGATGTTTCCATAGACCATGTTCTGAGTCTGCTTGACCATCTTCTGATGTCTTGCCAGACAATGTTCTGATGTTGCATGCTGAACCTTCTGAGTCAGTGCTTCTTGCGCTGATTTTGTGCATACTCTTTATGTAATTCCTGAAATGGAAATTGCGTAGTATTAGAGTACCACATTATCTCATACAAAATTCATATACATTGTTATCATCAAAACTAATAATATTGATCAGAACAAATCTTGATCTAACATAAAAGACTTCCCTGAGTATTTCCGCTTCTTGCTTCCATAGGACAGCTTCAGAGCTTTGAATATATTCTTTGTAATAGCATGCTTGATTGAATCAGAACATTCTTGAATGTATCAGAGCATCATCAGAGCATCTTTACATCCTGAAATGTATCAGAGCATACTAGACGACAATATCAGAGCATGAATGTATCAGAACATTCTTAAGAAAGAAAATGTATCAGAGTATTCAAAAAAGAATATATTAGAGCATTCTAAAATGAATATCAGAACATTCTTCTTCTTGCTTCTGATCTTGAAGCTTCACATCACTAAGCTTGCTTCAATATTCCAAGAGCATGCTTCTCTATAGAATTACTTTTCCTCATGTATTTGCTTCTCATCTTGAGCTTTTTCAGAATATCTTCAATCCTGCAAAAAATCTCAAAGACATAGAACTTGCAAATAATGTTAGGAAATGTTGAGACTTAATCCCAGCAACTGATATAATAAACCAAATCAATTATCATGTTTCTCCCCTTTTTTGTCATAACATCAAAAAGCATTAAAAGATTCAGATGATAAAAGACACATAGAGTGAAGAAGATAATGATTTCATTGATAAAAAATATCAGAAGATACAAAAGATATAGAAGCAGATGCAGAAAACAGATGCATAAAAACAAGAAAACAGCTAAGACCAAGACAGACTACGACGAGCCAAGCCTATTAGCTAACATGGCCAGAAGGTTTTTAATCTCAATAGTGTCTTCTTTCTGTGTCTTCATGAATGATATGAACTCATTGTGAGTATCTTCATGCTTGTCCAAACGAGAAGCTAGATCAGCTTGATTCTGTTGAAGAGCCTTCATAGTGTTTATCAGCATAGAAGGTCCAGCAGAAAAAGCATCAAAGCTATTGTCCATGACAGGAGGATTCTCAGCATGTGCATCGACCATGAGAACATCAGCTTGATTTTCCTTAGCAGGAGATTTCTCAGCATCTTGATTCTCAGCATCAGCTTCTGATTCAGAAGCATGTTCAACATATACAAGAGTAGGGATAGCAGCATCTGGATTCTCTAGAGCCAGAAGAATGTCAGCCAGATTTTGTGGAGGTGTTGGAGCAACTGGTTCTGATGGATATTCAACATTTGGATATACCATATCCGGTGCTTTATCATAGGGATTCTCCCTAAGCCAGTTGAATATGGACTGAAAGTCTCCAATTAGAACGTTGTAGTGAGGCTTCCACACAACCATAACAAGAGGATTCACTTCTTCAAGATCATCAAACAATTCTTTCTCTTCAAGAGATTTCCAGCTCCTGGTGGGAAAGAAATAGCTGTGTCCAAAGTCCCTTAGAAAACCAGAAGGACCAGGAGCTTCTGCTTCACATGCTTTCTGAAGCTTCAGAAGATCAGAATTGATTTCTCTTCTGAAAGCTCACCTTAGACTCCTAGTAGCAACATAATCCGTCCTGGCATTATGTGCAACCTTCAAGGCATCTAATCCTGTCTGTACCTTAAGCTTTAAGAATTCAAAACATACACTAACAGATAGTTCAGGGTTATTGGTTTTGAATTTGGTGGTTGAGGAGTCTGGGTTCAGAATGAAATAGGGTTCGGGTTCTCTTGAAAATAAGATAGAGGGGAAAGAAGAGGTTAAAGATGATGAAGAATCTGTGGTGAAGGTGGTTGAATGATCAATTATAGGTGAGATTGCAGAAGGAATGGATGTTGTAGAGAATATATTTTCAGATGGAATTTGAGGAAAAACAGTATTTATAGGTTGAGGGTTAAGAATTGGTAGAGAAAGGAGTTGATTTGAAATGGTGGAAGAAGATGGAATTTCAGAAGAAGTAGGCTTTTTCTGAGGGGGAAGGGCAGAGGTAGATTGAGAGCTAGAAGAGTCTACTTTGAAAGCATCTCCTATGAGCTTCTGAAACTGTTCAGAAGTTCTGGGTACTTTAAGAGAATCTGTTGATATACGTTCAGAATTAACGGCAGGTACAGATTCAGAAATTATAATACCTGAATGTTTCTTCTGTTTCTTTGCTTTCTTAGAATCAGGTCCTTCTTCTATGACCTTTTTCTTCATCTTCTTCTCTTTCTTCTTCTTATCCTTCTTTCTTAACTCATCTAGAGATGGAAGAGTTCTTCCACGAATCCAAGCAGGATCAACAGAAGTTTGTGCTTTAACACATGATTTCAGATAACGTTTGACAGTTTTATCAAGCTCCTCTTTAAACATATGAGAGAAGCCAACAACAGGAGTTCTTCTTGTCAGAATATCTAGAAACACTTTTGGAGGAGTGGTCACCTTTTCAATCAATAGCATCCTTTTTAGAAACTGAGAATTTAGAATACTCCCACGAATTGCAGTAAAGTTCTGAGAAAAGCCAGTTGCCCTTAGAGTATCTAACAAACCACTTTCAGTCAGAATGTCAGATATCATTCTTCCAAAAGGAATAGTATTCTTTTTAAACTGATACTTCTTACGTTCTTCATCCCTTGATTCTTCAACATTTATCTTCAAATGCTGAAACAGAATGTGAGGAAGATTCACTCTCATGCCTTTTCCAATGCAGAACAAGACATACTTCTGATCTTAATTGATATAGGTAGCAGAACTTGATGATTTTCTGTGATAGAGAGATCCCAGAATGATCTTAGCCCATACTCTGTAGGTAGGCTTCAAGTCAGTAGTGTAGGGAGAGGCAACACCAGCAGAAAACAACTCTCGATCAACTTTATCCCAATCAGTTCTTCCATGAAGAGCTCCAGTGATTCCATTGTTGAAAGTATTTGTGGGTAAATATTTTCGGTAATATATCGTATCCACAGGGATTGGTTAATATCACTGCCGTTCTATAGTTGTTTATTTTGAGTTAGGAAAATTGAGTTTGGTTTGTTTTATACTTCTAATAATATCAAAAACAAATAATAAAATAAAAGCAAGTAAAGGACTTTGTGTTAACAAATAAAGAAAGATGTTGAGACTTTAGGGTTCATCAACCTAATCCTATACAATTATCAATTAATTCCCAATAGAACAATCCTTTGAATCATTATCTTCACTTATCCTCAAATAAGATTCCATGTCTGCAAATCAAATTAGATAAACTTTTACCGGTATGAGATTCGATCTCTCCAAATATCACTATCGATAATAGTAATTAAGAACGATAATTATGAAAACCCAATCACAATTCCATCTCTGCAAATTATAATTGAATCAATATAGTAACCTAGGGCAAAAGTAAAAATCCTCTCTTTCGATCGAAGATTCAACAATGATGTAAATTAAAAACAAGGTTTCTTATTGATAATAAATTCAAACAATTGTTCACAGGAATTAATCAATGGTAATGTATATTCATAGGTTAACTACTACCTTAGACTCAACAAGAGGGATTTAGCTCTCCATAGACATGAAGAACACACAAGAATTAATGGAGGGATTCATCTTCATCAATGGAATGTCTTCGATTGGTAAAGAATTGGCCTTCAATTGTTATTCTTGGCTGCAATCTCAGAATGCTCTCCTAATTTCGCCCTTCACAAAGTTCTCTAACCACCCTTTTTCTCTTGGAAGCTAGGGCTTTTAAACAGAATTTTTGGCCTTTTAACGCCGAGGCCGCGGCGCGGCAACGGGCTGGCGCGGCGCGCTCCTCGAACAGAGATATTTTCGCGGCGCAAGGAAGAACTCTCGCGGCGCGACCTTTGCAAAAACCAACTTTTTCCTTTGCCTTTGAGACTTCAAGCTCTCTATCCTCCTCATGTTCTTCTTAAGTTCCAATTCAGCTCAAAACCTACAACAATAACACCCACAAGTGATTCGATTTGCTTTATACATGAACTAAACTTATTCAATTCAATTCTTCATAAAAACCTATGGATTCATCACATTTTGCATTGGTTTGGAGACTAAATCACTTCTATTAACACATGAATTTACCATTAATTTACTCCTAACAAACTCTCCCCAACTTAGAGTTTTGTTTGTCCCTAAACAAAATTACTTACCTCCAGCAAAGTTTACCGACAATCAAGCAACAAGTTTTTCAAAAAGTTTTTCTCAAGTGATTCAATCCAGTAACCAAGTCAAATACTCCTCTTCTACCTGCAAACTCAGAACATCCACATGAAACAAACGTTGGAAGCAAATTACCTCCAGAAGTTCAAAACACTACACAATTGTAATTGAATCAGCACTAATCACTCTCATCAAAAAGTATGATGAATAAAAGAGGGGTTAAACACTCTTCCAAACAATTAAATCAACAAAGATCCATATCATACGTTCACCAAATTGCTCGCATCAAGTCTTGTGGAATCTGAGAATCAGAAGGTCTTTCTATGGTTGTAATGTGGTTCAGATTCAAAGAAAAGAAGATAATCAAGGGTTGTTCCTAATATAGGGAAGCATCAACATCATAACTCATTCCTTCTCCTCTAAAACTTTAATTCTCTCACCCGTTCATCGTTTTCCATTCGTAGCTTGGTTTTTCTTTTTCACTTTTTTTTTTCAACAACCGTTATATTCTAACGTTGTTACTTCTCTTTTTTTTTTTCAAGCTACGACTTTTTTATCTTTCACCGATTACCATAAGTACTTACTCTTCTTTTGAATGTGACTCTCCCCAACTTGGAGATCAACCTGTATTTAGATTATATGAATGCTCCCCTACTTTCTAAAATAGGTCAAAGAGAAAACACATCACCAAATTTTATGGTTGATGGTCCAAAACAAAACTTTTTATTGAGATCAAAACTCACCAGGTATTTTCCTTGGTGCATATTATGATGCTTATCTTGACCTCAGGCTCAAAGAATGGTTAGCAACGGATCACACTCTCACAGAAGCAAATAAGTTTTTTTTCATTGGAATAGGCTAAAAGAACTCTCAGATTCAAACAAGTGCCTAAATCACTTTCACAGATTTCCACAAACGATGCAACAAACGGTTTAGCATGATACAAACACGTCAAAATAATTGATGGTCTCCTGCATATAGTAAACAATGGAAAGCTTTCCTCACAATGGTTAAGGCTAAGCTGATCCAATAAACAATGTACCATAAAGAACTTCTGACAGTATTTACTAACACCTTAAGTTTCATTGCACACATTAAGAGTTTGAGTTCAAAAATTCATACCTGCTTTGTTACTTATTGAAAAAGAAAGTGAAACTGAAAAAGTTTGATCATTCGCTTCCTACCACTTTCATACATGTTTCTTCATTGTTGATACTTTGCTTGAGATTCTCACTTTGTTATGGGACTACTCACTCTAACTGGGAGTACAAAAAAAACTAAAACTGAAAGAAACAACGAATTGCAATACTTAACATAACTTAATTCAAATAAAACAAGTCATAGTGACCACTAAGGTTCACTAGAGTCTAGATCAGATAAACAGAAAACAAAAAACAGCAGTCTTATCATCAACTCAATTACCAACACAAAACAATTTTTCACTCACTCGTACATCACCTCTCAAATCTCAAACAAACATGGCATCAATATCTGCCTCAATATCCGCCTCATTCTCCTGGCCTTGGTTATCAGCCCCAGCAGTACCACCTGCATCAGCACCTGTACCAGTACCTGCATCCCCCCCAACAGGAAAAGGGTTGGTCTCCGACCAACCACAGTAAGTGAAGTAGCTTTCCCTGGTTGGGAAAGTTCTCTCTTCAGGAGCTACAGACAGGTTCCTGAATTGTTGCTGCATAGCATCGTGCAGAAAGATCTGGGACCTCTGATTTGCTTCAAACATAGCAGAATAATAATGATGGGCTACCAGAGGGTCAAAAGGGGCTGCACTACTCTGAGGGGGTGCTGCAGAAACAGAAGGTCCAGCTGGAGGAGGATCGGTTGCTTGATCCCTGTAGTATGGCTTTGCACAAAACCTGTCAATATAAACATCATCAATAAAAGTGTTAATCACGTGATGTCCCTGTCCAGGAATTTCCACTCCGGCTTCTTTACAAAGCCCCATAATCAATCCAGGTAGTGGCAACACACATTTGGCATTAATGCCATGTTGTGTGTCACTCAATGCAGCTCGGCGCAGCTCATTCGAAAGAATGAAGGCAACATCAACAGTGTTCTCGGTCATGATGGCGGTTATCAGGAATGCCAATTCGAGCGGAACCGTGGTAACATGTGTCCTCGGCCTGATGTTGTACAGGATCACTGATAAAATGCCCCTTGCATGAATGCTCAGATCCTTCCTGTTGTAGTGGGTTGGATTTCCTTGCCGGCTAAGCTCTGGTCCTCTTCCTGGAATACAAATTGTTTCAGACATCAGCTCCACAAGATTGACGCAGTTAGTTACATTTTGTCTGTAGAAACACCTCTCATTGTCCGTCAATTGGAGGGGTTCCCCTAAAAATTCATTGATTGAAGCTCTATCAAATGCCACAGTTTTTCCTCTCACATAGGATTGATATGTGTAGGCTACTGATTCATCGGTGGTTTTGATAGCGTTTGCATAGAATTCCTTTACTATGTCATAGTCAATGACGGTGTGTGGTTCGAACACACGTTGCCAGTTCCTATTCTCAAGAAAATCCCACATAGCAGCAAAAGGACCCCCTCCTTGTCCTAAGGGGACAACCACTTTCTCAGTTAAAATAGTGCGGGAACCCAGATTCTTGAACCTGTCTGCTTGGGCCCGACCTAGAAATCTATCAGCTTGGTTTGCAGTAGCACGGGATCCTCTAGGACCAGAGCTTGTGGACTTTGTGCGCACTCTCTTGGCTGGGTTCATCTGTAATTAACACCACAAATAACAAACCATAGATAGGGTTAACACAAAGTAAGAAAATTTTAAAAAATTTCTCCAGCCGCGGCGCGACTGCGGGGTACCGCGGCGCGGCTGCGGCGCAACTGAAAGGGTTTGCCTTGGTATGGGTCCTTCTTTCAGCCCTTCACCCTCATTCAATGAATCAAAAACCTCAGAACCATAAATCAAAGTTGTCTACCTTAGGGTTTGCAAAGAAAACAGCCTTGGGCTTCTACTCTTGAAGATTTGAGATTACCTATTGAGAGGTTCCATTACCAGAACATAATACTGAAGAGTGAGATACGTACCTTGCCGTTGAATGAGTAACGATGAAAAATAGTGCACTAGGTGAGTGATTGGCGCTCTGAACCAGCAGTTGCGTCTTTGGGGCTTGGAAGTTGTAAAAGATAGAATGAGGGGGAAGTGGGGTTTTTTCAAAATAAAACCTATTTTTAGCCCTGCACCGCGGCGCGCAATATGAATCCCGCGGCGCACAAATAATTCTGTTTGGCGTCGCGGCGCGCACTTACTGCCCGCGGCGCGGTCTTTTTTTTAAAAAAAAAGAACTTTTTGTTGCTTGTTCCCCCACTTCACTCTTTTGTAACTTCCATTGTGCTGATGGCACTGATTGATGATAATCCATAAAAATGAAAGATGAAATTAAAAGAAAATTACTTAAAATAAAAGATGCTTACTCTGTTGGGTTGCCTCCCAATAAGCGCTTCGTTTAACGTCGCATGGCTCGACGGTTAAACTCCTTTGACTAGGAGTTCAACAGTGAGATTGTGCACACTTCTCTATCAAACTCTCCCCCAAGATAGCTTTTCAACCATTCTCCATTAACGGTCCAACTGTCTTTGGTCTTACCATCTTCAATAGTAATTGCCCCGTAAGGTTTAATTTCCTTGATTATAAACGGTCCTGACCATTTAGACTTCAATTTTCCTGGGAAGAGCCTGAGCCTGGAGTTGAATAGTAATACAAGGTCGCCTACCTTGAACTCTTTCTTTTTGATTCTCTTATCATGGTACCTTTTCATGTTTTCCTTATACATTTTATTAGACTCATATGCTAGGTACCTGAATTCCTCAAGTTCATGGAGTTGATTCTTCCTCTTCTTGTACGCCAAACTATCATCTCTATTGAAGAAACGAAGGGCCCATAGTGCTTTGTGCTCCACCTCTACCGGTAAATGACATGCCTTACCATAAACCATTTGAAAAGGTGATGCACCAGTTGGTGCTTTGTATGCTGTCCTATAGGCCCACAAGGCATCGTCTATCCTTACCGACCAGTCTTTACGGGATTCTGATACTGTCTTCTCGAGAATGTTCTTGATTGCTCGATTTGAAATTTCTGCTTGCCCGTTGGTTTGGGGGTGATAAGGTGAAGCTATCTTGTGGTTGATATGATATTTGTCCAGCACTTTTGCCATCTGTTCATTAACAAAATGAGATCCACCATCGCTTATGATCACTCTAGGCATGCCAAAACGTGTGAATATGTTACGATTTAAAAATTTTAGCACTGTTTTGGCATCCGCCTTTGGTGTAGCGATGGCTTCAACCCACTTGGAAACATAATCCACTGCAACTAAAATATATTCGTTAGTAAAAGAAGGAAGAAATGGCCCCATAAAATCGATCCCCCAACAATTAAAAACTTCTACTTCAATGATGGTTTGAAGTGGCATCTCATCCCGTTTACTTATCCCACCAACTCTTTGACATTTGTCACAACTCTTTGCATGGTGATGGGCGTCTTTGAAAATTGTTGGCCAGAAAAATCCGGATTGGAGGACCTTCGTTGCTGTCCTCCATCCATTAAAATGACCACCACTTGGTGAATTATGACAATGCCACAAGATTTGTTGGGCTTCTTCTTCGGTCACACATCTTCTTAGAATTCCATCCTTACCTATCTTGAACAAGTATGGGTCGTCCCACACATAGTACTTTGCATCTGCTAACAACTTTTTCTTTTTGTTCCAGTCAAAGTCCTCCGGTATCATACCGGTTGCTTTATGATTCGCCAAGTCGGCGAACCAAGGTCTTGTTTGTATTTCAAAAAGTTGTTCATCCGGGAATGTCTCATTTATTTCAGCTTCTTGGTTGGTGACATTTACATTGACCAACCAGGATAAATGATCTGCTACCACATTTTCTGACCCTTTTTTATCCCGGATTTCTATGTCAAATTCTTGTAAAAGAAGGACCCAACGAATGAGTCTTTGCTTCGAATCCGGTTTGGTGAGCAAATATTTTATTGCTGCATGGTCAGTATAAATCACCACTTTTGACCCAATGAGATAGGATCTGAATTTTTCAAGAGCATACACTATAGCTAAAAATTCTTTTTCTGTGGTAGCTGTTAGACGCTGGCCTAAAGATCTAGAGGGGGGGTGAATAGATCTCTCTAAGTTTTTGAGGATTTTTCTACTGACTCGAGCGAAAGCGGTTCTGAATCGACTTGCGTCTATTCTGGACCGCTATTGCAAAGGTCGTATGTGTTTCAAAACCAAAGAGTAAGTGGAATTGATGGTGAAGTAATATGATAGCTAAACAATACGTTTTACAACTGAAAACCAATTAACTTCTAGATTGACAATTTTGATTTGCAATGCAGTAAGATTGGATTAAGCAAAAACACAAACACTTGGTGATACGTTCAAATTGATAGTGATTCAAGTTGTGGTGAATTGTGATGTTTGTGCAGAACTTTAATTCACGATTTTAACACTTGAATCGTTGATCAATTTTGCACTTATAACCAATTATGAACAGAAAGTAAAAGAGAAAGTAAGAGCGACAAGAACACGATATTTGTTTAGGCAGTTCGTCGATCGTCCTCGCTACGACTACGTCTGCCCCCAATTCCAAATTGAAATTGGGTAATCTTTCATTAATGTTGAAAGTAGTATATACAAAGAAGATAACAAAGCGATAAACGATAAACCAATTATGTCGATCCTTTGAATCTTCTTCCCCCTTAATCTTGAACAAGATCAAGGTTATCCAAGAGCTTCACTTTGATTCCCTTCTGCAGTGTCTTGATTCCTTGAACTCCCCGTTCCTCAATCGTTACACTCAGCCGAATCCTCAATGAACGCCTCTTGATAAAAACCCCCAAGAACCACCCGTCGTGGAGGACAAAACCCGCAGATTTTATTCACCAACAAACCCCACAAACCTTCACCCACTAGGAATCTTCAATTCCGTTCCATGGACGTTATCGAACTCATCACTAACCCTCAACGCAAGAATTATTATGTGTAATTGTGTTGGAGATGATGAAGAACGAAGATGAGAAGCGTTTGTGTATCTTTCAGTCGTTGGTGTTGCTTGAATAATTACCCTTGTACAATATATATGATTGCATAACAGTTAGAACCAAGAAAAACTGATTTTTGAACTTTCTTGATCAGTTAGGTCGACCACTTGTAGTGCTTAGGTCGACCTAACAGAGCTTGCAGTATTTTGCTCCCAGTTAGGTCGACCTGTTGAAGGAGTAGGTCGACCAGAATCTTCTTCTGATGCATTCTGGGGACATTTTCACAGATTAGGTCGACCTAGTTGATGTGTAGGTCGACCTAACAGGCTGGTATGTAGAATTCATCAATTTAGGTCGACCTGGGTTGATGGTAGGTCGACCTAACTGCTGTTTTTCTGCATTCTTCTTGTTTTGCTTGTGTTGAGGCAACCTATAAACATAATGGGTTGACCTATGAATGATCAATGCTTGTTTTTCTTTAAATTTTCTGCTTCCGTCTTGTTGTTTGAATGCTTATTTGAGTTTGCCATGAATCAAAAACATCTTTGAGTGTAATCTTGTATTCACATACTCCCCCTTTTTGATGATGGCAAACCATTCGTCAACCATTCGTCTAAGCTTTGGTAGTAAATGATAAAGACTCAACAGAGCTCCCCCGTACATCCAGCATCTATCTCTCAACAGGGCAATCTCTCACCACGGCTCCCCCGTACACTCAGCATCTATTGTATCTATCTCCCCCTTTGACAACATCAAAAAGAGAAACAAAGAGAGCAGAGTAGGAGAGAAACAAGAAAAATAAAGAGTACCGGTAGTCATAGAGATAGATAACATGTAAATGGTGAAATCATAAGAGCTAATCATGTTTTAAAGCAAGCTAACAACATACATAGTAGTTCAAGAGAATTATAAAAGAAAGCAGAGAGTACTACATCATATGATGTTTTTAACAACAAAACAAAAAAGAACTTAATGTCATGAAATGCAATGAAATGATGTTATGATAAACAATATGTCCTAACGCCTGCCCCTTCTTCCTCTTCCTCTTTGAAATGTATGAGGTCGATCTTCTTCAACCTGTTCCAATAAATCCAGCACAGACATGTTAAGAGTGTTGAAGCTTTGGCTTATGTTAGCATGACGATGCAACGCCGTTTCCTCAAACTGATTCTGCCTCAATATGGAGTTGGATGCAAACGTTTCAAAATCGTTCCTTTGTTCCTGAACCAAGCCGTACAAGGATTGGTATTGACGTTGTTGTTCCTCATATCTATCTTGTTGAAGCTGCTGCATTGTTTGAAATTGAAGCTGTTGAGTTTCAAAGTTCTGCTGTTGTTGAATTTGCATAGCCTCAAGCATAGATATTATGTTGGATTGATCAGGAGGAGGTGGAGCAGTGTATCCCCAAGGAACTTCTTCCTGTTGAGACGGAACATATTGCCAATTTGGATCCGTGTCATGAGCTGTGTCTTCCATGGTTTGATCCTCATCATTTGCTATTTCTTGATCGTTTCCCTCTTCCTCATTTCCTACATTGTTTCCAAACTCCGTAGGATCATCATAGTTGTAGATAACCTTCCCTGTTCCTTTTTGAATGAGATAGTATGTTTTCCTCACAGGATTCCAATGATATCCCATAAGAGTCAAGGTGGTTTGTGAGAATTCCTGGGATTGATGTACGCGAGTGTAGTGTAAGTGATCAAGTCGCATACCAAAGTGATTGACAATTGTTTGAATGATTGAACCATAACATAGGGCTGTAGTTTTCTGTTTGACCTCATGAAACTTAGCAGCTAGGAAGTGAGGCCAGTGTAAACGCGTTCTATTTTGCAGCAGATACATGAGCACCACTTCATTTCTTTCAATTCTCGAATATCCTCCTGCCCTTGGTCGAATGATTCTTGAGATTACCCAGTTCAAGAGCCTAGGATCTCGCTTCAAATGACCAGCTGTTATTGTTTCATTTGATCTGTCAAATACGGAAGGATCTTTGAGGATTGACTTCATGTAGGCCTCATGGTCATAGTTTCCCGGTACATCCCCGTCTACCATACAGAGTTCATCACCAACAATTGTCAGACCAAAGATACTAATCCAGACCCGTTTGTCAACAACATGCGATCTAGATCCCATTTTGAAACGGAAGTTACAACCGTCTCCTTTTGTAAATCCTGCATAGAAAGCCCTAACGGTATTTTCACAGTACGGGGTATCACATTGCAATAAGGGATGAATATTTTGATGTTCAATTAACGCAGCGACATCAGGGATATGCATGTTTTCGACAAGATTTGGATCATAAGTATATTGCTTAACAATTTTCCTTTTCATCTGCCACTTCTCAAAGTTTTCTCTACAATCAGGATGAACAAGAGCACTTACCGGTTGAGATGATGAACTGGAAGCAATTTCCTTTTCTTGATTTTGGAGGCATGGTTGGAGATGCTTTGAGTGAGAGAGGGAAGATTTTTGACAGTTTTGAGTTTGAGGAATTAGGGTTAGCCGTACCAAAAGAGATGAGAATGAGAGGGAATGCAAGAATGGAGTGTTTTGAATGAATGTTATTGGGTCGGGTCGACCTAACAGACCCAAATATGGAAAAGTTTACGCAGTAGGTCGACCTAAAGTGAAGCTGGGTCGACCTAACAGAAGTAATAACAACAAATGACCAAATTAGGTCGACCTAAATTGTGAGTAGGTCGACGCAACTGGACCTTTTTGGTTTTTCTAAAGAAGCTTCTTATGTAGGTCGACTCAAATACTGGGTAGGTCGACCTAAGTTTCTTTCAATGATGAAAATGCCTTAGAAATGTTTCTATATGATGTATTTTTGTTTTGTCATTTGCTTGAATGCACAACCATTGTATGTTATGAATGAAATGATGAACATATATACATAAGTATTTGAGAAGAGTAGATAAGAGCACATGAAGTCACTATAAGCATGTTAATTGATAGCATATTATAGCATCAATAAAATTTTTGGAAGTGAACAATAAACATGTTACCGCTTTCTCAATATGTAGGTGTTTTGTCATCATCGTGTGGAGTCTTCTTGTCAGTGTGCCATATTCCTAGATTTGATAATGAATTGTTTTGATGGAATGTTTCACAGGTTGATTTTTGCGAAAAACTTATTTAGTATCGATTACTCGATGTTCTCCCGGATGCGGGACATAGTCCCAAACAATATTCTGCTAAGAATAAGTTCAAAATCTCTTTGCAATGCAACTTGCCAATTTGCACATCAAGTACTGCGTCCTAAGTGTTTTTCGGAATATCTGTATTTGTGATGTATCTCATACATTTGCGATGGCTAGAACACCTACATTTCCTTTGCCGAGTATGATTCTTCAAACTGTCTTCATAGATGACCTACCAAAATTGGTATGTCTACCTATATGTGTCTTGAGCACCAGCTGTCAAGGAACTACCACCGTTCGGCGATGTCAAGACACTTTTCCTGCGAGATTAAATTAGAGTAGAAGGTCCCCAATCTTCATTGGGTCCTGGATGGTGAGTACACAATTTGTTGCACTTAGGCAACCATTGAAATACTCCTTTAGGAACTAAAATTCTCCTAAATTTGCATTTTTCAATGGTATGTCCCTTTTTGCAACAATAATGACAGGTAATATGATGAGAATATGGAGTTTTGCTAGTTGATACTTTTGGTACAAAAGTGTATTTACTATATAAAGGAGTATACGATCTTTTGAACTTGTTTGGATCAACCGCAAAAGTCACTTTTGGTTGTAGAGCCTTGTCTAACTTGGCTTTTAGATCTCTCACTTCTTTTTGCCAAATGTGACATGTCTCACAACCAAACCATGATATAGGATCAATTTCAACTTTGTCCTTTTGAATGTCTAGCATAGATTGTTTTAAAGCTTCCATATCCCTTTCGGTTTTCTCAACTTTTGATTCAAGATATGAAAATATTTTCTTATTTGAGGCCAAAAGTTTGAAAGCTTTAATTGCATCTCTATGTAATTCTTCAAAAGCAAGTTTTAGTTGAGAATGAGATACCTTATCTACGAGTTCAGGTTTAAGATGACTTACAGCTTTCTTTTTCTTGTTTTGATGAGCCATGAAACATAGGTTTGCTGATTCTTCTTCATCGCTTGACGAGCTTTCACTAGATGAATCACTTTCCCATGCTATGTAAGCTCTTTTAGATTTGTTATGACCTTTGCTTTGGTTCTTCTCCTTTTCTTTCTTAAGGTATGGACAATCCGGTTTGTAGTGACCGGCTTTCCCACAATTGAAGCAAAGACCTTTGATCTTTCCTTTGTTGTCGTCATCTTGTTTGAACATGTTTGATTGCTTTCTATAGTTGATCAATCCTTTGTCGGAATGTTTTGCTCCATTTTTCTTTAGATATTTGTTGTATCTTCGCACAAACAGTCCCATTTCCTCATCATCGGAGTCTTCGTCATCACTTGTGTCACTATCCTTTGGCTCTCGTTTTGAGGTCTTGGAGCTCGAAGCTTTTAGAGCTATTGACTTCTTCTCTACCTCTTTCTCCATGTTCTTTTCTTTCTTTGTCCTCTTCTCATGCATGTCAAGGCATTTAAGATGCTGTTCATGTTCCTCTAGTTTACCAAAGAGAGTGGTAATGTCTAAAGTGTTGAGATCATTTGCTTCCTTAATTGCTGTAACTTTGGGCTGCCATTCCCTGTTCAAACACCTTAAGATTTTGTTAGTAGCAACTGCATTGGAAACAGGTCTATCAAGAGAATTTAATCGATTTTTCAGGTGAACGAATCTTTTCTGCATGCTTTCGATGGTTTCACCATCTTCCATGTGGAAAAGTTCGAACTCTTGAGTTAACGTATTGATCCTAGTTAGTTTGACATCATCCGTTCCCTCGTGGGCAACTTGCAATGTGTCCCACATAGCTTTAGCTGATCTACAATGGGAAACGCGATAGTATTCATCAACTCCTAGAGCTGAGATTAGAATGTTTCTCGCTTTCCAATCGTATGCATATTTCTTTTCATCTTCAGCATTCCAAGTATCTTCTGGTTTTGGAACAACTGCACCAGCTGCATTTGTCATAGTGATCTGAAATGGACCATTGACAATAGCTGTCCAGATGTTCCTATCAATTGCATTGATATGGACACACATACAATCCTTCCAATAGCCGTAGTTTTCTCCGTTGAAAACTGGAGCTCTATTATGAGCCCCTTTAGGTCCAGAAGCCATCTTTCCAATAAGTGTTTCACGTAGCACGGAATAAACCAGAGCTCTTGATGCCACTTATTAGACGCTGGCCTAAAGATCTAGAGGGGGGGGGGTGAATAGATCTCTCTAAGTTTTTGAGGATTTTTCTACTGACTCGAGCGAAAGCGGTTCTGAATCGACTTGCGTCTATTCTGGACCGCTATTGCAAAGGTCGTATGTGTTTCAAAACCAAAGAGTAAGTGGAATTGATGGTGAAGTAATATGATAGCTAAACAATACGTTTTACAACTGAAAACCAATTAACTTCTAGATTGACAATTTTGATTTGCAATGCAGTAAGATTGGATTAAGCAAAAACACAAACACTTGGTGATACGTTCAAATTGATAGTGATTCAAGTTGTGGTGAATTGTGATGTTTGTGCAGAACTTTAATTCACAATTTTAACACTTGAATCGTTGATCAATTTTGCACTTATAACCAATTATGAACAGAAAGTAAAAGAGAAAGTAAGAGCGACAAGAACACGATATTTGTTTAGGCAGTTCGTCGATCGTCCTCGCTACGACTACGTCTGCCCCCAATTCCAAATTGAAATTGGGTAATCTTTCATTAATGTTGAAAGTAGTATATACAAAGAAGATAACAAAGCGATAAACGATAAACCAATTATGTCGATCCTTTGAATCTTCTTCCCCCTTAATCTTGAACAAGATCAAGGTTATCCAAGAGCTTCACTTTGATTCCCTTCTGCAGTGTCTTGATTCCTTGAACTCCCCGTTCCTCAATCGTTACACTCAGCCGAATCCTCAATGAACGCCTCTTGATAAAAAACCCCAAGAACCACCCGTCGTGGAGGACAAAACCCGCAGATTTTATTCACCAACAAACCCCACAAACCTTCACCCACTAGGAATCTTCAATTCCGTTCCATGGACGTTATCGAACTCATCACTAACCCTCAACGCAAGAATGATTATGTGTAATTGTGTTGGAGATGATGAAGAACTAAGATGAGAAGCGTTTGTGTATCTTTCAGTCGTTGGTGTTGCTTGAATAATTACCCTTGTACAATATATATGATTGCATAACAGTTAGAACCAAGAAAAACTGATTTTTGAACTTTCTTGATCAGTTAGGTCGACCACTTGTAGTGCTTAGGTCGACCTAACAGAGCTTGCAGTATTTTGCTCCCAGTTAGGTCGACCTGTTGAAGGAGTAGGTCGACCAGAATCTTCTTCTGATGCATTCTGGGGACATTTTCACAGATTAGGTCGACCTAGTTGATGTGTAGGTCGACCTAACAGGCTGGTATGTAGAATTCATCAATTTAGGTCGACCTGGGTTGATGGTAGGTCGACCTAACTGCTGTTTTTCTGCATTCTTCTTGTTTTGCTTGTGTTGAGGCAACCTATAAACATAATGGGTTGACCTATGAATGATCAATGCTTGTTTTTCTTTAAATTTTCTGCTTCCGTCTTGTTGTTTGAATGCTTATTTGAGTTTGCCATGAATCAAAAACATCTTTGAGTGTAATCTTGTATTCACAGTAGCATAATTGACTTGAGCGTCATTTAATACCTTGCTTGCATAGTGTATGACATGAAAAACTTTTCCTTTCCGTTGGCCTAACACCGCACCTATGGCATAGTCGCTAGCATCACACATAAGTTCAAAATGGTTGTTCCAATCTGGTGCTACTATCACAGGTGCGGTAGCTAGCCGTTCTTTCAGGTCATTGAAGGCTTTAACACAAGATTCATCAAAATTAAAACACGTACCTTGATTGAGTAAATTACTCAAAGGCTTGGCAATCTTGGAGAAATCTTTAACAAACCTTCTGTAAAATCCTGCATGACCTAAAAAGCTTCGTACTCCTTTGACATTTATTGGAGGTGGTAGCTTTGAAATTACCTCCACCTTGGCTTGGTCTACTTCAAGTCCTCTTGAAGATACTTTGTGTCCAAGTACAATTCCTTCTGTTACCATAAAATGGCACTTCTCCCAATTAAGGATCAAATTGGTCTCAATACACCTTTCAAGTGCCACGTCCAGATTGTTCAAGCATGTATCAAACGTCTTTCCGAACACTGAAAAGTCATCCATGAATACCTCAATACTCTTTTCAATAAGGTCAGAGAATATGGCCTGCATGCATCGTTGAAAAGTTGCTGGGGCATTGCATAGTCCAAATGGCATCCTCCTATATGCGAAAATTCCAAATGGACATGTAAATGCTGTCTTCTCATGATCCTCTGGGTTGACTACGATTTGATTGTATCCGGAATATCCATCCAGAAAGCAATAGTAATTCTGCCCCGATAATCTCTCAAGCATTTGATCCATGAATGGTAATGGAAAGTGGTCTTTTCTCGTTGCTTTGTTGAGTCTCCGGTAATCTATGCACATGCGCCACCCGGTCACAGTTCTAGTTGGTATGAGTTCATTCTTGTCATTCCGGATTACCGTCATGCCTCCCTTCTTTGGAACAACTTGTACCGGACTTACCCATGCACTATCAGAAATTGGGTAAATCATTCCTGCTTCTAGGAGTTTGATCACCTCTTTCCTTACTACCTCTTTCATTGTTGGATTTAGTCTTCTTTGTGGTTGGGCCACTGGTTTGAAGTCTTCTTCTAACATAATCTTGTGCATGCAATATGCAGGGCTGATACCTTTCAAATCTGCCAATACCCATCTGATTGTTGCTTTATTCTTTTGAAGGATTTGTATGAGTTTTGCCTCTTCTGTAGCATTTAACTTTGAGCTAATAACGACCGGTTTACTTCCCTCTTCATCTAAAAATACATACTTCAAATGAGTTGGGAGCAATTTTAATTCTAGCTTCGACTCTTTCACTTCTTTTTTCAGCCCCAAATCCTCCACTTTGTCTTCTTTGTTGGATGTGTTGCTACCTTTCTCTAATTCTTTTAGAAACAAATCAATTTCTTTTTCTTCTTCTTGAGTGAGTACATTAAAAGAATCAACAAGAGATCTCTCTAAAGGGTTAGAAAGATGAATTTGGCTAGCTACTTCTTCGACACTTGCTTCAGTTACATCCATGCGAAAACAATCACTCTTGTCTTTGGGTTGTTTCATAGCATCAAAAAGGTTAAAACATACCTCTTCATCTTGGACTCTTAGCTTCATTATACCGTCGTCGATGTCAATCATCATCCGGGCTGTTTTCATGAATGGTCTTCCAAGAATGATAGGTGAATCTTTATCTTCTTCCATATCAATCACCACAAAATCTACCGGAAACAAAAATTTGTCAACTTTTACTAACATGTCTTGTGCAATTCCATATGGGAGAGTGGTAGACTTGTCTGCTAGTTGCAAAGTCATTCTTGTTGCTTTCATCTCAATATTTCCCAGCCGCTTTACTATTGATAAGGGAATTAAATTTATGCTGGATCCGAGATCAATCAATCCATTCCCAATATTTTGATTTCCTATTGTAACCGGTAAGGTGACTCTTCCAGGATCTCTCGCCTTTTGAGGAAGGCGCGATATGATAGCACTACATTGTGCATCAAGTATAACAACCTCTTCTTCTTCCGGTCTTTTCTTCTTTGTCAAGATATCTTTCATAAATTTCGCATATTTTGGCATTTGGGCAATAGCTTCAGAGAATGGAATATTAATTTGTAGTTGCTTAAAAATTTCCATAAACCTGGCATATTGTCTAGCATTGTCTTTCTTTGAAGGAGCATGAGGATATGGCAAATGTTGACTTGGAATCATGTTGTTCGCCATCTTATCTTTAGCACTCCTTCTTTTTAATTTCTCCTTCTTGACTTCTCTACTCATATCTTCCTCTTCAGCCCCCTTGTTAATAATTTCATATTCTTCATCTTCTCCATCATGTTTTTCATCTTCCTTTTCTTTATCGTCTTCGACCTCATTAGTTTCCGTCTCATCCTTGCCACCTTTTTGTCCAGACCTTGTTACCACTGCTTTGCAATGTTCCCTTGGGTTCTCTTGAGTGTTGGCCGAGAAAGTTGCATTTGATTGATTAGTTGCAATCTGCTTAGCAAGTTGGCCCACTTGAGTTTCTAAACTCTTTATAGCTGCTTCTTGATTCTTTTGATTTGTCATGGACATTTGCATAAATTGTGTCATAGTTTCTTCTAGCTTTGGTTGTCCTCCTTGTTGCGGTGGTGGTTGAGTGTACGGTTGGAATGCTTGTTGTTGATACCCTTGATTCGGTGGCCTTTGTTGGTACCCTTGATTGTTATATCTTGGTGGATAACCTTGTTGGTATGGCTGATTTTGATATTGATTCGGCCTTTGTCCTTGGTTATTATTCATGTAATTCACTTCTTCTTCTTGCACTGGTGGACAGAATCCTGTTTGATGATCTCCATTGCACAATTCGCACTTAGCAACTTGATATGAATTAGATACCCCGTTCAGCTCCTTGATTTGTTGTGGTAATTTAGACATTTGTTGTGTCAAAAGTTCCACTTGTGAAGTTAACAATTTGTTCTGAGCCAGTAGAGCATCACTGTTGTTCAACTCTAACATTCCGGGTTTCTTATCTCTTACTGTTCGATCATGATTGCCTTGACGATCATTTAGAGCCATTCGCTCTATTATCTGAGTAGCTTCTTCAGGTGTTTTGGACATGAGAGAACCACCAGCTGTGGCGTCCAAAAGTGTCTTGTTTGTAGCTGTGAGACCGTTACGGAACATATGGATTTGATCAACGTCTGAAAAACCGTGTCCTTTGCACTTTCTCAACATAGCTTTATACCTTTCCCATGCTTCATTCAAAGATTCATTACTACCTTGAGAAAATACTGCTATTGCTGTTTTTGCTTCAAAGAATCGGTTTTGAGAGTAAAACCTTTCTAGAAATTTTTCTTCCAATGTGTTCCAATTAGTCATCACTGCTTCGGGTTGATCCAGGTACCAATCTTTTGCCTTAGATAACAAGGAATGTGGGAACAACCTCTTAAATAATGCTTCCTCATCAGCTTGAGCGACACCCGTAGTACCTGCTAACTCATAGAATCGAGTAAGATGCGTGTACGGGTCTTCATGGTCCAATCCGGCGAAAGGACTTGCACAAATCAATTGTATGATACCGGTCTTCAGTTCTGTCGGTCGCCCGTTGGCGGCAGTTCTAGCGAACTGAGGATTGAGTCTTGGACTATTAGCACATGGACCATTAGCTGCCATGTTGCCAACAGTAGGTTGTATAATAACTTCCGGTTCTTCTTCCGTGAATAGTTCGTGAAAGAAGAATCCTTCTTGCGACTCATCAATAGTTTCAAGTTGTTGTGACGATGTCGCGGTTGCGTTGTCTCTTGTTCTTGCTATGTTTGCTCTTCTTCGTGCTTTGCTCTTTAGCCTCCTAGCGGTCCTTTCGATCTCGGGATCAAAAAGAAGTTGGTCACTGGGAACTTTGCTGCGCATACACGAATTTCTGCACAAACTAACAAACACGTGAAACAACCAAATCGAGAAAATAAAAATTAAAACTCAAAATAAGAACTATTGCAATGCGTGCAATATTGACACCAATCCCCGGCAACGGCGCCAATTTGTTGAAAGTATTTGTGGGTAAATATTTTCGGTAATATATCGTATCCACAGGGATTGGTTAATATCACTGCCGTTCTATAGTTGTTTATTTTGAGTTAGGAAAATTGAGTTTGGTTTGTTTTATACTTCTAATAATATCAAAAACAAATAATAAAATAAAAGCAAGTAAAGGACTTTGTGTTAACAAATAAAGAAAGATGTTGAGCCTTTAGGGTTCATCAACCTAATCCTATACAATTATCAATTAATTCCCAATAGAACAATCCTTTGAATCATTATCTTCACTTATCCTCAAATAAGATTCCATGTCTGCAAATCAAATTAGATAAACTTTTACCGGTATGAGATTCGATCTCTCCAAATATCACTATCGATAATAGTAATTA
Source organism: Vicia villosa (assembly GCF_029867415.1). NCBI lineage: Eukaryota > Viridiplantae > Streptophyta > Magnoliopsida > Fabales > Fabaceae > Vicia > Vicia villosa. The sequence continues at coordinate 159,899,602 of NC_081180.1, forward strand.
AGAACGATAATTATGAAAACCCAATCACAATTCCATCTCTGCAAATTATAATTGAATCAATATAGTAACCTAGGGCAAAAGTAAAAATCCTCTCTTTCGATCGAAGATTCAACAATGATGTAAATTAAAAACAAGGTTTCTTATTGATAATAAATTCAAACAATTGTTCACAGGAATTAATCAATGGTAATGTATATTCATAGGTTAACTACTACCTTAGACTCAACAAGAGGGATTTAGCTCTCCATAGACATGAAGAACACACAAGAATTAATGGAGGGATTCATCTTCATCAATGGAATGTCTTCGATTGGTAAAGAATTGGCCTTCAATTGTTATTCTTGGCTGCAATCTCAGAATGCTCTCCTAATTTCGCCCTTCACAAAGTTCTCTAACCACCCTTTTTCTCTTGGAAGCTAGGGCTTTTAAACAGAATTTTTGGGCTTTTAACGCCGAGGCCGCGGCGCGGCAACGGGCTGGCGCGGCGCGCTCCTCGAACTTTTTCCTTTGCCTTTGAGACTTCAAGCTCTCTATCTTCCTCATGTTCTTCTTAAGTTCCAATTCAGCTCAAAACCTGCAACAATAACACCCACAAGTGATTCGATTTGCTTTATACATGAACTAAACTTATTCAATTCAATTCTTCATAAAAACCTATGGATTCATCACATTTTGCATTGGTTTGGAGACTAAATCACTTCTATTAACACATGAATTTACCATTAATTTACTCCTAACATCCATCTACACCATCAAGACTATTCAGTTTCCTTACCAGTTTCTCAGTTACAACAACTTCATGCCCTAGCACGAAGGAGATGATGGCAGATGAAGTAACCTTAGCATGTGCCCAGAATTCCTTAACCAATAAAGGGTAATCTGGTCCAATCAACCTTTCAAAGAAATTTGTCCATCCCTGTACAAGCATTCCAGTTTTGATTTTGAAATCATGAGCTAAAAGATTTTCAAAATCTACCATTGTTTCACAGAGAACCTCCAGTTCATCATAAGGAATCGAACATGACTTCAAAGGAGGGTTTGCAGATTTCTTTTGTTGAACTTGGTTTGAAGATGATACCTTGCGTTGAACATTTGAAGAGGAAGCCATTGATTCTCACTGAGATTATTGGGTTTAGAAACTAGGGTTTATGCAGAGAGAGAGAGAGAGAGTTTATATAGGCACGAATTTGAAATGAAATGCAATATGATTCTGAATGAACAAGATTACAGAGATTGAATCAGTTAGCATTTAATGATGAGTGACGTTAGGGCAAAACATGATATTAGAAATGATTTGCACAGTTACCTAAGGCGGGTGTCTCATCAACTGCACGCATGCTTGTCCAATTAAAGTGAACACGTGTTCATCTTCTGGAATAGCTGGTGACAGCTGTTTTGCTTAAAAAGAGATTCTAAGTCAACTTAGACATATGAAACGTTAGCAATAACAGAATCAGAATATCTAACTGATCAACATTCAGAACTTCTTATAAAAGAAATAAATGTTCATTTCAAATCTAATCCATATATCAGAACTTCTCATCCTTTCATTCTGGGCATAATTCCATACTGATATTCTTCAGAATGAACTTAAACCTATCTTCAGAAAGGGGTTTTGTAAAGATATCAGCTCGTTGATGGTCTGTATCAACAAAGTTTAAAGATAGAACACCCTTCTGAACATAGTCCCTAATGAAATTATGTTTAATCTCAATATGTTTAGCTTTGGAATGTAAGACTGGATTCTTAGATAAACAAATAGCAAAAGTTTTATAAAAAAAGATAGGAATGTTACTCTCATATATCTGATAATCTTCTAGCTGACTCTTCATCCAGAGCATCTGTGTACCACATCCAGCAGCAGCAACATATTCTGCTTCTGTAATAGAGAGGGCAATGGTAGCTTGCTTCTTGCTGTACCAGGAGATCAGGTGACTTCCAAGAAATTGACAACTTCCAAAAGTACTTTTCTTTTCAACTCTATCTCCAGTGTAATCAGCATCACAAAATCCTACTAAGTTGTATTCTTCAGATCTTCTGTAGACTAAACCAACCTTAATAGTACCTTTCAGATACCTCAGAATTCTCTTAACAGCAGTTAAGTGATATTCTCTAGGATCTGATCGAAATCTAGCACACAGACACCCACTGAATAAAATGTCAGGTCTAGAAGTAGTAAGATATAGAAGAGATCCAATCATACCTCTGTAGAGCTTCTGATCCACCTTCTTACTTACCTCATCCTTACCTAAAACACATGTTGGATGCATAGGAGTCTTTGCTTCTTTGATTTCTAAAAGATTAAACTTCTTCAAAAGTTCTTTCATATACTTGGTCTGATGAACATAAGTTCCTTCAGAAGTTTGATTGATCTGGATCCCAAGGAAGTACTTGAGTTATCCCATCATGCTCATTTCAAACTCAGCCTGCATTGACTTAGCAAACTCCTTTCCAAGTGTAGCATTAGAGGTTCCAAAGATAATATCATCAACATATATTTGGCAAATTAAAATATCCTTTTAAAAGGTTTTACAAAAGAGAGTAGTATCCACTTTTCCTCTAGTGAAACCATTATCCAGAAGGAAAGAACTTAATCTTTCATACCAAGCTCTAGGAGCTTGCTTCAGGCCATATAATGATTTCTTTAATTTGAAAACATGTTCTGGAGACTTAGAGTCTTCAAAACCAGGAGGTTGGTGGACATAGACTTCCTCATCTATATAACCATTTAAGAAGGCACTCTTAACATCCATCTGATACAGAGTGATGTTATGTTGAGTGGCAAAAGAAATTTACAAGTGAATAGATTCTAACCTGGTCACTGGTGCAAAGGTTTCAGTATAGTCAATACCTTCTTGCTGACTATAGCTCTGAGCAACCAACATGGCTTTGTTTCTTACAGCTTCTCCTTTTTCGCTTAGCTTGTTTCTGAAGACCCATTTAGTTCCAATGATGTTAAATCCTTTCGGTCTTGGAACCAAATCCTAGACATCATTCCTTGTAAACTAATTTAGTTCTTCTTGCATGGTAATTATCCACTCAGCATCCTCCAAAGCTTGATCAACAGAAGTTGGCTCAATAAGAGATACTAGACCAAATTGACATTCTCCATTGTTCTTAAGGAATGCTCTTATTCTGATAGGATCTTCTTTCTTCCCAATGATAACATCTTCTGAGTGAGCAGAGTTGAGTCTAGAAGATATTTTGATAGTTGGCTCTTCAGAAATTCTGAGATTTTCTAATGAAGCAGCAACTTGATCTTCTGATACTTTATTTATGGGTTCTTCAACTTCGAAATTAGAGACTTCAATATCAGAAAAATTCTCAATTTGCATTGGCCTTTCAAGACCAAGCTTATCATCAAATCTGATATTGATTGATTCTTCAACAATCAATTTTTCAGTATTGTATACTCTGTAGCCTTTTGAGCGTTCAGAATATCCAAGAAGGAAACACTTCTGTGCCTTAGAATCAAACTTACTCAGATGATCTTTAGTATTGAGAATATAACATATACATCCAAAAGGATGAAAATAATAAATGTTGGGCTTTCTGTTCTTCCACAATTCATAAGGAGTCTTATTGAGAATAGGTCTTATGGAGATTCTATTCTGAATATAACATGTAATATTTATTGCTTCTGCCCAGAAATGCTTAGCCATATTGGTCTTGTTGATCATGGTTCTGGCCATTTCTTGTAGAGTCCTATTCTTTCGCTCTACAGCTCCATTTTGCCGTGGAGTTCTAGGGCAAGATAAATCATGGGCAATACCATTTTCTTTGAAATAAATCTCAAAGAATCTGTTCTCAAATTCGCCACCATGATCACTTCTGACCTTTATGATTTTACACTCTTTCTCAGATTGGATCTGAGTGCAAAAGTCAAAGAATACTGTATGAGACTCATCCTTGTGTTTCAAGAACTTTACCCATGTCCATCTGCTATAATCAAATACGATGACTACTCCATATTTCTTCCCTTTGACAAGTGCTGTTTTGACTGGGCCAAACAGATCAATGTGCAGAAGTTCTAGCGGCCTAGAGGAAGAAACGACATTCTTAGACTTGACTTCAGGTTTGGAAAACTTCCCTTTCTGACATACTTCGCAAAGAGCATCTGATTTATATTTCAGATTAGAGAGTCCTCTGACCAAATTTAGTTTGTTAATCTGAGAAATCTTTCTCAAACTAGCATGACCTAATCTTCTGTGCCAGACCCATTGCTCTTCACTAACAGACATAAGACAAGTTTACTTCTGATTCTTAAGATCTTGAAGATCAATCTTGTAAATGTTGTTCTTTCTCTTGCCTGTAAATAGGATTGAGCCATCCTTCTGACTTACAGCTTTGCAAGACTTTTGATTGAAGATTATGTCATAACCATTGTCACTTAATTGACTTATGGACAATAAGTTATGAGCTAATCCATATACAAGAAGTACATTAGTTATAGAAGGAGAGTTACCAAAACTTATGGTTCCTGAGCCAGTAATCTTGCCATTTTGATCTCCTCCAAACTTGACTTCACCAACGGACTTAAGCACCAGGTCTTGGAACATAGACCTTTTTCCTGTCATGTGCCGCGAGCACCCAGAGTCCAGGTACCATGACATGTTTTGATTTGTCTTCTTTGCTGCCAAGGATAAATGCAACAAAAATTATCTTCTCCTTAGGTACCCACATTTTCTTGGGTCCTTTCTTGTTAGTTTTCCTCAAGTTCTGATTGAACTTTGGTTTAGCATGATAAAGAACAAGAGGTACATCATGATATTCCTTAGGTTGAGCAACATGATATTTTCTATTTTGTGTCACATGCTTCTTAGTGTGTGTGATGTGAAAACTTTTAGCATGTGAGGTGAGCCTAATATCATGGGAGTGGCCATACTTGAACTGATTATACAATGGCTTGTATGTGATTTTCATATCATCTACAGGTTCAAGTTTGTATGGGGTATCACCCTCATAACCTATGCCAACTCTCTTGTTTCCACTAACAACATATATCATAGAGGCAAGTTGACATCTACCAATACCTCTAGATAAGAACTTCCTGAAACTCAAGTCCTATTCTTTAAGAATATTGTTCAAGCTTGGAATAGATTTTTCTGAACCAGAAGATGACTCAACATCTTTGGATAGTTTTAAAACTTTTTCTTTGAGTTCAGAATTTTCTAATTCAAGCTTCTTAGTTTCAGATAAAAAGAGCTTTTTCAACTTTTTGTATTTGATAATAAGCTTAGCCTTGATTTCAAGAATTTCAGCTAAACTGGAAGCTAGCTCATATCTAGATAGTTCAGAAAATACCTCTTCAGAGTCAGAGTCTGATTCTGATGTAGATTCTGATTCAGCATCCACAGTAGCCATCTGCACTATGTTGGCTTGCTCGTCTTTAGAGTCTGATTCTGATGAATCTAAATCATCCCAAGTTGCCATAAGACATTTCTTCTTCTGGAACTTCTTCTTGGGTTTCTCCTTCTGAAGCTTTGGACACTCACTCTTGTAGTGACCTAGCTCCTTGCATTCAAAGCACGTAACCTTCTTTTTGTCAGATCTTCTGATTCCAGAAGATTCTCCTCTTTCAGGCTTTTTAGAACTTATGAAGTTTTTGAACTTCCTTTGCTTACTCTTCTAGAGTTGGTTTACCCTTCTGGAGATCATGGATAATTCATCATCTTCTTCTTCTTCTGATTCTGATTCTTCAGAATCTTCTTCTTCCGCCTGAAAAGCGTTAGTGCATTTTTTATTCAAAGATTTTAAAGCAATAGACTTACCTTTCTTTTGAGGTTCATTAGCATCCAACTCTATTTCATGACTCCTCAAAGCACTGATCATCTCTTCCAAAGATACTTCATTCATATTGTTTGCAATCTTGAATGCAGTCACCATTGGGCCCCATCTTCTGGGCAAGCTTCTGATGATCTTCTTGACGTGATCATCCTTTGTATATCCCTTGTCAAGCACTCTTAATCCAGCAGCAGTTAGAGTTTGAAATCTTGAGAACATTGTTTCAATGTTTTCATCACCCTCCATCTTGAAGGCTTCATACTTCTGGATTAATGCAAGAGCTTTTGTCTCTTTGACTTGGGCATTTCCTTCGCGAGTCATCTTTGATGATTCAAAGATGTCATGGGCAGTTTCCCTGTTTGAGATCTTCTCATATTCAGACTGAGAAATAGCAGTCAGCAGAATAGTCCTTGACTTTTGATGATTTTTAAATTGTTTCTTTTGATCATCACTCATTTGTTGTCTTGACATCTTTGCTCCACTAGCATTTACTGGATGTTTGTAACCATCCACAAGCAAGTCCCATAAATCACCATTTAGACCAAGAAAGTAACTTTCCAATCTATCTTTCCAGTATTCAAAGTTTTCACAATCAAATACTGGTGATCTAGAATATCCATTTCCATTTCCATTGTTGTGTTGATCATTTGAAGTAGAAGTAGAAGTGGGTGTAATAACATCAACCATATTGACTTAGTGTTTTTCTTACCCTGAATCTTTTTCTAACACGGTTAAGTGCTTGCACATAGAACCGGTGCTCTGATGCCAATTGAAGGATAGAAAAACACTTAGAAGGGGGGGTTTGAATATGTGTGACTTTAAAAACTCTTAAGATAAAAACAATGAACACAATATTTTTATCCTGGTTCGTTGTTAACGAAACTACTCCAGTCCACCCCCTTAGAGTGATTTACCTCAACTGAGGATTTAATCCACTAATCAATCTTGATTACAATGGTTGTCCACTTAGAAACACTCTAAGTCTTCTAGATTATACTGATCACACCTTGATCACTCTAGGAAATCAACACTTAGAAACTTCTAAGTCTTCTAGAGTCTACTGCTCTCAATGATCACTCTAGGAACCTTTTACAAATCAATGTTTACAAGAGTGTTCAAATGCTTCTTAAAAAGCTATAATCACAACTCTGATATTTCTCTTAAGTTCTAATCTTATCACTCACTAAATATTACAAAGAATGTGAGCTTGAAGATGAAGTTCGTATGTTTTGATTTCAGCAGCATTTTGGTATTCTTGCAAGTATTGTTCGTTAATTGCTTCTAATCAGAACTTCATATTTATAGGAAATTTGAGAACATGACCGTTGAACTGCATTTAATGCGTTGCGTGACTGGACAACTTTGCATTTAATGTTTTCACTGTTTTGTCAACTACCTCGAGCCATGCTTTTCTCTGCTTTTACCGACTTTGCCTTTTGTAGCTTCTAACGTTCCTTTTGTCAGTCAGAGATTAGACTTCGTAGCCTGTCATCTAGTACTAACTTCTAATCTCAGATTTTGTGAATACAACGTTTGAATAATCAGAACAAATCTTGTTCTAACATTGTATACTCTGTAGCCTTTTGAGCGTTCAGACTATCCAAGAAGGAAACACTTATGTGCCTTAGAATCAAACTTATGTAGATGATCTTTAGTGTTCAGAATGTAACATATACATCCAAATTGATGGAAATAAGAAATGTTGGGCTTTCTGTTCTTCCACAATTCATAAGGAGTCTTATTAAGAATAGGTCTTATGGAGATTCTATTATGAATATAACATGCAGTGTTTATTGCTTCTGCCCAGAAATGCTTAGCCATATTGGTTTCATTGATCATGGTTCTGGCCATTTCTTGTAGAGTCCTATTCTTTCGCTCTACAACTCCATTTTGCTGTGGAGTTCTAGGGCAAGAGAAATCATGGGCAATACCATTTTCTTTGAAATAAATCTCAAAGAATCTGTTCACAAATTCGCCACCATGATCACTTCTGACCTTTATGATTTTGCACTCTTTCTCAAATTGGATCTGAGTGCAGAAGTCAAAGAACACTGTATGAGACTCATCCTTGTGTTTCTAGAACTTTACCCATGCCCATCTGCTATAGTCGTCTACGATGACTATTCCATATTTCTTCCCTCTGATTGATGCAGTTTTGACTGGGCCAAAAAGATCAATGTGCAGAAGTTCTAGCGGCCTAGAGGAAGAGACAACATTCTTTGATTTGAATGCAGGTTTGGAAAATTTCTCTTTCTAACATGCTTCGCAAAGAGAATTTGATTTGTATTTCAGATTAGGGAGTCCTTGACCAGATTAAGTTTGTTAATCTGAGAAATCTTTCTCAAACTAGCATGAGCTAATCTTCTGTGCCAGACCCACAGCTCTTCATTAACAGACATAAGGCAAATGACCTTTTGATTCTAAAGATCTTGAAGATCAATCTTGTAAATGTTGTTCTTTCTCTTGCCTGTAAATAGGTTTGAGCCATCCTTCTGACTAATAGCTTTACAAGACTTTTGATTAAAGATTATGTCATAACCATTGTCACTTAATTGACTTATGGATAATAAGTTATGAGCTAGTCCATCTACTAGCAGAACATTAGTTATGGAAGGAGAGTTACCAATACTTATGGTTCCAGAGCTAATGATCTTGCCCTTCTGATTCCCTCCAAACTTAACTTCTCCAGCAGATTTAAGCACCAGGTCTTGGAACATAGACCTTTTTCCCGTCATGTGCCGCGAGCACCCAGAGTCTAGGTACCATGACATGTTTTCCTTTGTCTTCTTTGCTGCCAAGGATATCTGCAAGAGGGATAATCTTTTCCTTAGGTACCCACAATTTCTTGGGTCCTTTCTTGTTAGTTCTCCTCAAGTTCTGATTGAACTTGGGTTTAGCATGAAAATTAACAGGAGGAATAGCATGATATTCCCTATTCTGAGCAACATGATATTTTCTAGTTTGTGTCACATGCTTCTTAATGTGTGTAATGTGGAAACTTTTAGCATGTAATGTGAGCCTAATATCATGGGAGTGGTCATACTTGAATTGATCATACAAAGGTTTGTATGTGATTTTCATATCATCCACAGATTCAAGTTTGTATGGGGTTTCACCCTTATAGCCTATGCCAACTCTCTTGTTTCCACTAACTGCATATATCATAGAGGCAAGTTGACTTCTTCCAATACCTCTAGATAGAAATTTTCTGAAACTCAAGTCATATTCCTTAAGAATATTGTTCATGCTTGGGATAGACTTTTCTGAACTAGAAGATGACTCAGCATCTTTAGGTAGTTTTAAAACTTTTTCCTTAAGTTCAGAACTTTCAAGTTCAAGCTTCTTAGTTTCAGATGCAAAGAGCTTTCTCAGCTTTTTGTATTTGATACTAAGCTTAGCCTTGATTTCCAAAATTTCAGTTAAGCTGGAAACTAGCTCATCTCTAGAAAGTTCAGAAAAAACCTCTTCAGAGTCTGAGTCTGATTCTGATGCAGATTCTGATCCATCATCAACAGTGGCCATTAGCGCAATGTTTGCTTGCTCATCTTCAGAGTCTGACTCTGATTTTGATGAATCTGAGTCGTCCCAAGTAGCCATAAGGCCTTTCTTCTTTTGAAACTTCTTCTAGGGCTTTTCCCTCTGAAGCTTTGGACACTCATTCTTGTAATGTCCTGGCTCCTAGCATTCAAAGCACGTGACCTTCTTTTTGTCAGATCTTCTGAGTCCAGAAGATTCTCCTCTTTCATGCCTTTTGGAACTTCTGAAGTTCTTGAACTTCCTCTGTTTTCTCTTCCAAAGATGATTTACTCTTCTAGAGATCATAGAGAGTTCATCTTCTTCTTCCTCTGATTCTGACTCTTCAGAATCTTCTTCTTCCGCCTGAAAAGCGTTAGTGCATTTTTTATTATTTGATTTTAAAGCAATAGACTTACCTTTCTTCTGAGGTTCATTAGCATCCAGCTCTATTTCATGACTCCTCAGTGCGCTGATAAGCTCTTCAAGAGAGACTTCATTCAGATTCTTAGCAATCTAGAATGCAGTCACCATTGGGCCCCATCTTCTGGGCAAGCTTCTGATGATTTTCTTGACATGATCAGCCTTTGTATATCCCTTCTCAAGCACTCTTAATCCAGCAGTCAGAGTCTGGAATCTTGAGAACATTGCTTCAATGTTTTCATCTTCCTCCATCTTGAAGGCTTCATACTTTTGGATTAAGGCAAGAGCTTTTATCTCCTTGACTTGGGCATTACCTTCATGAGTCATCTTCAAGGATTCAAAGATGTCATGAGCAGTTTCTCTGTTTGTTATTTTCTCATATACAACAGAATAGTCCTTGACTTGTGATGATTCTTGAATTGTTTCTTTTGGTCATCACTCATTTCTTGTCTTGACATCTTTACTCCACGAGCATTTACAGGATGTTTGTAACCATCCAAGACTAGATCCCATAAGTAACCATCTTGACCAAGAAAGTAACTTTCAAGTATATCTTTCCAGTATTCAAAGTTTTCACCATCAAATACTGGTGGTTTAGAATATCCATTGAAACCATTTCCATTGTTGTTTTGATCATTAGAAACAGGTGTAGCAGTTGATGCAGATGTTTCAACAATATTGGCTTTGTGTTTTTCTCCCTGAATCTTTTATCTAACACGGTTAAGTGCTTGCACCTAGAATCGGCGCTCTGATGCCAATTGAAGGATAGAAAAACACTTAGAAAGTGGGGGTTTGAATAAGTGTGAATTTAAAAACTCTTAAGATAAAAACAATGAACACAATTATTTTTATCCTGGTTCGTTGTTAACGAAACTACTCCAGTCCACCCCCTTAGAGTGATTTACCTCAACTGAGGATTTAATCCACTAATCAATCTGATACAATAGTTTTCTAGTTAGATAACCTCTAAGTCTTCTAGAGTATACTGATCACAACCTAATCACTCTAAGAAATCACCACTTAGATAACCTCTAAGTCTTCTAGATTCTACTGATCTAACTGATCACTCTAGGAACCTTTTACAATCAATGTAAAATAAAGTTTACAAGAGTTTGAATTGCTTCTTATCAAGCTATTATCACAACAGTGATATTTCTCTTAAGTTCTAAGCTTAACACTCACTAAATATTACAAGAGTTTGTGAGGTTGAAGATGAAGTTCGTGAGCTTTGAATTTGACAGTGTTTCAGTATTTTGCAAGAGTTGGTTTGCTGCTTCTGATCAGAACTTCCATATTTATAGGCATTTGAGAAGATGACCATTGGGTTGCATTTAATGCATTGCGTGAATAGTATAACGCTGCATTTAATGTTTCACACTTTTGTCAACTACCTCGAGCCATGCTTTTGCTGCTTTTACTGACTTTGCCTTTTGTAGCTTCTAACGTTCCTTTTGTCAGTCAGAGATTAGACTTAATAGCCTGTCATCTTGTACTTGCTTCTGATCTCAGATTTGTGAATACAATGTTTGAATATCAGAGTCAATCAGCTTGGTGCAGAGCATCTTCTTGTCTTCTGACTTTGAAGTGCTTGAGTGTGATACCATTCATAACATCAGTGCTTCTGCTTCTGACTTCACGTTCTTCTGATGCTTCATAGTCCATGTTCTGATTCTGCTTGATCATCTTCTGATATCTTGCCATTGCATGTTCTGATGTAGCCATCCAGAACCTTTTGAGTTAGTGCTTCTGAGCGCTGAATTGTGCATACTCTTTATATATTTCCTATAATGGAAAATGTAAAGGATTAGAGTACCACATTGTCTTATACAAAATTCATATATATTGTTATCATCAAAACAAGAATATTGATCAGAAAAAATCTTGTTCTAACAATGAATGCTCCCAAACTTTCTAAGGCAAGGAAAAAGTTCTAACCACAAGAAATGGTTGATGGTTCAGATGTTTTAATAACAAATTAGAATCCATAATGAACTACTTACTCATGCATAACACCAAGATGGATCCTTACAAAAAGGCTCAAGAGAAGTTAACAAATTCTCGTTCACTCACAAGGTAAATTACTTTTTGTTAGGTGGTTGTGCTCAATACAAAAAAATCTTGACCATTTTCATGCTTTCAACCAAATCAACATAAATAAAGGATTAAACATAATAAAACCTAGCTAAAACAATGATTGTTCGTCTCCCGTGCATATAGTGAACAATGGAAAGCTTCCTTAGAATTAGCTATGAGCTAAAGTGATTCAATCATGAAACATGTAATGCAAAAAGAATGAACGGCATGATATTTGTGAATATTCTAAGTTTCATATTCATGCTATGGTTTAGAAAGCAATAAATATGTACCTTGACCATGTACCAACTTTTATTGTTTTTATCATTACCACAACATTTGCAAGTTGATTCTATCAAACTTGGAATAATCAAAGAATCTACATGCCACCCCCTTTTTTATACCTGCCACCCCCCAATTTGCGGTATTTCCAAAATACCCCTGATATTATTAACTCAAAATTTGTATCATTTTTGAAAGAAAAAATACTGTTGGAAAAATTAGCCAAAAAGTGAATTTCCGGTACCCTTTAGCAAATTTCTTGTACCCTTTTTTGTGTGATACCGAAAATTATTTGATTTTCACAAATTTATGGTACCTATTTACCAGAAATTCCAAATTTCCGATGCAATTTACCAGAGATTTTAAATTTCCGATACTATTACGAAACTCATTACCCCCTACCAGAAATTTCTCAAATTTTCGGTATATAACCCGCAACAGGAAATTTCAAATTTTCGGTGTGTATCGAAAATTTCGTTAAACCTGAAATTTCCAGTAAGGCAGATGAAGTTTTATATCTTTGCAGTTCTGAACCGGCAGCTTCAGCTTCTTCTACGGATTCTTGCAGTGATCTTATGCAGTACTCTGTGACAGATACGGTATGTTTACCTTACTCATACACAATTTTTTTTTTTATAAATTAATGCAGTTATGTCATTGTACGTTTTTGTGATTGTCAAAGTTTGAATCACGAGATAAGGTTATAGAATGGGCACGTGATATTTGAAGAACTCATGGTGTTGATGTTGTTACAATCTGAATCGATTCTGCTAATGGAATGCGAGGGAGGAAGAATAAATTGATTATGGGTTGTGACCGAGGAGGAAATTACAAAAATAAAAATGAAGTTCCGGCCCCTTCTGATGGCAATTCTACTATGAGGCTTAGATGCCCATTTAGGATGAGATCTACTCCATGTGGTATTGGTTGGAAGTTGGTGGTTAAATGTGGGATGCATAATCATATACTAGATAAGGATATGTTAGGTCATCACATCTTGGGACGTCTAAAAGATGATGAAAGAAAGTTTGTTAATGACATGACGAAGTGCACTGACAGAAATGCAAATGTTATTGAGCCTTATTCACCAAGAGAAATACATATGTTGGTCTAGAAATAAGGAGAATTCAAATATCGTGGCTGATATCTTCTGGATACACCCTGACTCTGCCAAGTTGTTGAATATGTTTCCTCTAGTGTTGATTTTTGATTGCACGTACAAGACAAACATGTCAAAATATTAATATTAATTTCTCCCATCTTAAAAATATGTAGAGTGATATAGTTTATGGATGCATTTTTTAATCGTGCAGGTACCGGCTACCACTGCTTGAGATTGTTGGTGTTACATCCACAAAATTGGCGTTTTTAGTTGCTTTTGCAATTTGGAACACGAAAGGGAGGAGAACTTCACATTGACACTAGAGAGGCTCAAGGAGTTGTTCTATTCTGAGAAGTTGCTACCAGATGTCATGGTGACGGACCAGGAACTTGCATTAATGAATGCCATTGATTTTGTGCATCCAAATGCGTCTCAATTATTGTGTACGTTTCATATTTCAAAAAATGTTAGTATGAAATGTAAAGAGTATGTCAAATCAGAAAGACAAGAACATGTCATGGATCAATGGAACAACATGATGTATTCAAATACAGAAGACGAATTTGATGTACATGTCAACCACTTCAAGAGTGTATGTGGTGACATTCCATCATTTGTAAAGTATGTGAAAGAAATATGGTTAACACCATATAAGGAAAGATTTGTTGGTGCATGGACTAACAGAGTCACTTATTTAGGGAACACAACAATAAAAAGGTACATTCTAAAAGAAAATATGTTTATGTTTTCTAGTTGTGAGTAGTTTATTTAATGTGTCTATGATTTCTAGGGTGGAGTCTGCATATTGGAGACTGAAGAACATGTTGACGACAAGTCGCGGTGATTTATGTGCAAGTTGGGAGGCTGTGAACAAAATGTTGTAGTTGCATCTAGTTCCATAAGAGTGTCATTTCAAAAAAGTATCATCAACATTGAGCATCGGTATAACACTCCATTCTATTTTAAATTGCACAGTTTTGTTTCAAGAAAGTGTAATACAAATCTTTGGAAAGGAACTAGAAAGAGTCAAATTTGTTGGTGCGAGCAAGCAGAGGTGTGGTTGTTGCATTAGAACAACACATGGGTTACCGTGTGCGTGTCAGCTCGCCGGCTACTAGATTCTAGGCATACATATACCTTTGGAATCTATTCATGTATTTTGGACAAAATTGTGAATTTCAAAATATGAGGTGAGTCCTAACGAGGGGAAGTGGGATTTAGAAGAGGAATGTGAAGAGTTGAAGCGACTATTCAGTATTATGGATATTATGGGTCAAAGGGCGTTGAAGATAAAAGTTCATGATATTGCCTATCCATCCACATCTTCAATGTGTCTACCGCCAATGAAATACAAGCCAAAGAGAGGAGTTAAGAAGAATAGAAAAGAGGAAGAAAGTGATGTACATCGTGATCCAAGTCAGTGGGAATATGATGATGCTTCGCAGGGGAGTCAGACTACAAAGATATCATGCACACAACCAAGTGGGAGTCAATCATCAACCATGCAGATTGGTAAGCAACCTTGTTTCAATTTTGCAAAAGCCAAGTGAAGGTTGAGAAAAACACTTAGAAGGGGGGGGGGGGGGTTGGATAAGTGGTTCTTTAAAAAATTGATAAAGGAAAGATAGATAGAACACAATTATTTTTATCCTGGTTCACCTTCTCAATAAGGCTACCTCCAGTCCACCCTCAACAAGGTGATTTTCCTCTCTCAACGAGGACTTAATCCACTATAATCAGAACCTAATTACACTTGCACGACCAACTGCCGTAACTCATAATAGAATGCACGAGCCAAACTGCTGGTGACTAACAATCCTGCGCAAACCAACTGTTTGTGACTGACCAACTTCTAAGACTTAACTAGTCCTAGACTTCTGGAGACTTCTGACCCAGCTGGTCTCTCAAGGACTCAGCTACCATGTAACTTCTGATGACAGTGTATCGTGTTTCTTATAGAAAGCTGTAATCACAACTGTGATATTTCACTAAGATTAAGTAAAAATAATGAACTCAGAATATGGATATGAGAGTTTTGCTTCAGAGAGTTTTTCTTCACACTTGATGATATTTCAGAGTTGCAGTGTTCTTGTGTGTTCTTTCTTGTTTTCTTCTTTTTCACTCGTTGTCTTGTTATTTTCTTCAAACGATCATGAGTATATATAGCTTCAGAATTTTTGACCGTTATCTTCAAGGCTTGTATGCAGCATTAAATGGTTTGCGTGTTGTCTTTGATTTTGTTTTCTCCAAGGATTTGCATGTGGATAGCTTTTTCAATCACCCTTGGGAATTTCGCTTTTGGAGTGTTGCAGCCGTTTTGCTAATGATTGTGTCTTTAACGGTTTTAATTTGAATCAATCTTCGTGATCTTCTGTTCAACTTTTGTTCTTCAACTTCTGTTGTGGATGTGTTCACAGTGTTTTGGTGCAGTACCAGAAGTTGCTTTCAATGTTATTAATTTGAATCATTCCTTATGATCTTCTGTTCAGCCTTGTCTTTCAACTTCTGTTGTAAATATGTTTGTAGCATTCTGGTGTAGTATCAGAAGTTCTCGTATGGCTTCAGTTGCGTTTCTTCAGCTTCTCATAAGTGCCAAGTTCTAATTACGCTGGTACTTCTTCTGAAATCAATATAATTAGAGTACCATGTTTACTTATACAAAATTTATTTGGTTGTTATCATCAAAACACTGAAATGTGAGTAGAGCTAAACTATGTTCTAACAATCTCCCCCTTTTTGATGATGACAAAACATTTATGTTCTGTTAAAAAAAATTGTATAAGAAAATTGATCTCCCCCTATGATGTATAATCTCCCCCTGAGATAAATATTTAGAGAGAAATATGATGGATAACTTCCCTGAATAATTTTCTTCTTGACTTGATTCTTCAGAAGATTGATGGATATGGCTATGTATACGCGTATCTTCACAGAAGTTCTAAGAATACATTCCTGCATTCTTTTTAACTACAGAAACTTCTGGAGCACAAGTTAAAGAAGATTTATCTTTGATTTGTAGAACTTGTTCTGTTCAAGTTACTAAATTTTTTTAGGAGATGTATATTGTTTGCTTCTATATAATTATCCCCCTTTTTGTCACAATCAAAAAGAAATGATGTTGTATGAGTTTAGTCAGGTAGAGCTATTATAGGCATTAAATTTTCATGTTATCCCCGAAGTAGTCAATTGATAAAGAGAAGAATATTCATTGATTAGAAAAACATGACAAAATATAGACTCGAGATAAAAAATACAGACTCTTAGTAGATGGGTTCATAATATCCTCCATGAAAGAAGAAACGATCACAGTGCTCTGCATATAATGCTTCCCTCTTGTTCGGAAGTTCTGAAGAGCGGAGTGTGTTCACTATTCCTGCAGATTCAAAACATGCTGACAGGACTCTTCCATAGGGAATGAAGAATTCTTAACCACACTTGAAGGCTGTTATAGACTCTCTAATGTGTCCAAAGATAATCGCAGCAAGGTTTATTGGTTTACCTGATTCCATGTGATTGACCAAGAACCTATCTCTAACACTCAGGATTTTATAGAATTTTCCTCTAGGAATGAGATTTGAAAGGATCATCCTGAACCAGACTTGTTTTGATGAAGAGAGGTAGTAGGGGTTGTTTTTGAGACGACGAGAGAGTCTACTCAAATCATTTGGAATGACAAATGCATTGGCATAGTCGAAGACAGAGAGACATGCAGCATCATGCCTGACTGGACACCCAATAACTTCAGCAGTGGATGCTTCAGAAATTGCAAATTGAATTCCATAAATGGAGGAAGTGATACTTAGGTTGTCTTCACTGACTAAAGCATTGACCCATAAATTTTTGACAAGGTTTGCAAGGACTGAACCATTTATAAGAGAAATGTAGGATTCCCATGCTTTCTTATGGCAAAGGTTTATGTAATAGTTGTCTCTTTTGGCTAGCCATAGATTTTGTTCTTTTAAAACGGTGAGGGTGAAGGATAGAAAAACACTTAGAAAGGGGGGGTTTGAGTAAGTGTAGCTTTAAAACTTGTAAGATAAAAACTATTTGCACAAAGATTTTTATCCTGGTTCGTTAACTAAACTACTCCAGTCCACCCCCTTGGAGTGATTTACCTCACCTGAGGATTTAATCCACTAATCACACTTGATTACAATGGTTTTCCACTTATAAACACTCTAAGTCTTCTAGAGTATCCTGATCACAACCTGATCACTCTAGGAACAAACTGCTTAGACAACTGCTAAGACTTGCTAGAGTATCCTGATCACAACCTGATCACTCTAGGAACAAACTGCTTAGACAACTGCTAAGACTTGCTAGAGTATACTGATCAACAACCTGATCACTCTAGTCCTTTACAAATTAATGTAAACAAATTCTAAGAGTATTACAATGCTTCTTAAAAGCTATAATCACAACTGTGATATTTCTCTTAAAGTTTAAGCTTAATCTCACTAATATATTACAACAGCAATGTAGTGATCTTGATGATGAAGTTTGAGAGCTTTTGATTTGAACAGCGTTTGTGCAAGTTTGGTTCAGAGTTCGTAACTTTGTAACCTTGCTTCTCATAGAACTTCATATTTATTGGCACTTGAGAAGATGACCGTTGGGAGCATTTAATGCTTTGCGTAATCCGTACAGCATTCCATTTAATGTTTCACTCTTTTGTCAACTACCTCGAGCCTTGTTTCCGCTGTGTCTACTGACGTTGCCTTTAATAGCTTCTAACGTTCCTTTTATCAGTCAGCGTAGCCTGCCATCTAGTACTTGCTTCTGATCTGATGTTTGTGTAAACAACGTTTGAATATCATCAGAGTCAAACAACTTGGTGCAGAGCATCTTCTTGTCTTCTGACCTTGAAGTGCTTCTGAGCGTGATACCATGAGAACTTCAGTGCTTCTGCTTCTGATCTCAAGTTCTTCTGATGCTTCCATAGACCCATGTTCTGATTCTGCTTGACCATCTTCTGATGTCTTGCCAGACCACGTTCTGATGTTGCATGCTGAACCTTCTGAGTCAGTGCTTCTTGCACTGATTTTGTGCATACTCTTTGTATAATTCCTGAAACGGAAATTGCATAATATTAGAGTACCACATTATCTCATACAAAATTCATATCCTTGTTATCATCAAAACTAAGAATATTGATCAGAACAAATCTTGTTCTAACAATCTCCCCTTTTTTGATAATGACAAAAACATACATAAATGATATGAATTTGCAATCAGAAAGGACAGACGGCTAAGGACAATTACACAGCTATAGCATAAGCATATAGACAATGTGTGAATATGTCTCCCCCTGAGATTAACAAACTCCCCCTGAGATAAATAATCTCCCCCTGAAATAAATACTAGAAGAATTTTATAAATAAAATACTTCCCTGAGTATTTCAGTTGAGACGTTCACATATGCTTAGATCTTCAGAACATTCACAGCTTCTGATTCTTGCTTCCATAGGACAGCTTCAGAACTTGAATTTCCTAGATCTTCAGAATATTCATAGCTTATGATCCTTGCTTCCATTGGACAGCTTCAGAGCTTGAATTTCTTCTTGAATCATTGCATGCTAGATTGTATCAGAACATTGTTGAATGTACCAGAGCATCATCAGAGCATCTCTACATCCTGAAATGTTACAGAACAAACTAAGCGACAACAGTCAGCATGAATGAATCAGATCATATAATGTGTTTCAGAAATTTATACTATGTATCAGAACACACAAAAAATGTTTCAGAGCATATTTTGTAACTAAAAAAATCATCAGAATATCAGAACATTCTTCCTTCTTGCTTCAGGTCTTGAAGGTTTATAGCACTCAGCTTGCTTCAATTTCCAAGAGCTTGATTCTTTATAGAATTGCTTTTCCTCATCTCTTTGCTTCTCATGTTGAGCTTTAAAGAGGATCTTCAATTCCTGCAAGACAACACTCAAAAGCATAGAACTTTGCAAGTTCTGTTAGAAATGTGGAGCCTCTTTCCCAGCAACTGATAAAATAAATCATATCATTTATCACATTTTTCTCCCCCTTTTTTTCATAACATCAAAAACATAAAAGATTCAGATGAGAAACAAGACAAACACATAGAAGAAAAGGATAATTATCATTAAGCTCAAAGAAACAAAAGTTCAGTAGTACAAGAAGAAAGATAAAAAAAGATGCAAAAACAGATGCAGCAAAGCAAAAGAGAAAAACAACTAAGACTCAATCTAAGATGACCCTAGCTTCGACATGATCTTGGCCAGCATATCATGAATCTCACTGTTACTCTCATTCTGCCTTTCCATGTAAGCACGAAACTCAGCGTTGATTGATCTCTGCTCATCCTGGTTCTTCTGAATAACTTCCAAAGTCCTTGCAAGACGGGAAGGTTCATCAGAAGAAGCTTCACAACTTCTGTCCACAGGAATGGCATTGTGATCCGCAGCTTCCATAGTTAGATCATTTGCAGGATTTTCCTCAACAAGAATTGTTTCAGCAACATGATCATCAGCATCTGCTTCTTGTATAGAAGCATCTTCATACTCTGCAGCAGGAACCTCATAATCTCCACTCTTAAGTGCTTGAAGAATGGCAACAAGATTCCTAGGAGCAGAAGGTCCTTAACTTTTGGTGGGTCAACAACTTCTGGAATGACCAAGCTTGGGTCTTCCACAGAAGGATTTTCCCTCAGATAGTCAAAGAGCGTTCTGAAGTCTCCAAGCAAGACAGGATATTAAGGTTTCCAGGCCACAATTTCCCTACATGGGTTAGCTTCCATTGCAGCAGCAATCCTTGCTTCTTCCAACTCATCCACAAACCGCTTCTCCTCAGCAGCAACACTGTTTCTTAGGGGATGATAGTAGATACCATTATCACCCTCCAGAAGATAACCAGCATAACCAGGGGCAGCAGCCACTAGTCTCTTCTGTACTCCCATTGCTCCTACTTGAAAATCCTGGCGAAAGCTTCTCCAAAGGTTTCTTGTAGAAACATCATCAAGACCATTGAGGAAAGCATCCCTCAAGAGGTCCAGCCTGCTAATCACTTCATGTCTGAACAGCTCCAGGTAGGTATGGGGTTCAGGTTCAGGTGGGTTGAAGGTGAATTTGTAGTCAGGGTAGAGAAGGCAGTAGGGGTTGGATTTTCTGATAGGTAGAGGATGGGATAGAGAAGGTGGAGGTGCAGTGTTTGAGGAGGAAGGGATATCTGTGGGGATGAGAAAGAATGAAGGGATATCTGTGATTTGGGTAGGAGAAGAAGGATTTATTATGATGGGGGTTGATGAGGATGTCTTATCATAAGGAGTTGGGGGATGGATACTTAGAGGTGTAGGGTTTAAGACAGGAGAGAAAAGAGAAGGTGGAAGAGGATTTGGTATAGTGAAGGTATTTTGTGGGTCAGAAGGAGATGGTTGGGTAGAATATTGAGGAATAGGAGGAAAAGGTGTAAAAACATGCCTGGTAACTATTGCAGAAGGAGCATTTGCAGATCTGGGAGTACGAAAAGAATCTCTGATCTCCTGCTGCCTATATTCTGGAGTGTTCACCTTGTCAGGATCATAGGCGACCCTCTACTTCTTGGCTTGCTTGGCCTCATCTTCTTGAGCCTTTCTTTTTAGTCTAGCCTGTTGTTTCTTCTGATCCTTCTTCTGAAGATCAGCTTTGGACAGAAGTACTCTGCCACAGATCCAAGCAGGATCAACTTCTGATTGTTTCCTAACAGAATCTTCCAAGTGATGCTTGACAGCCTTGTGAAGTTCTAGATGAAACAAGATGGCAAATCCTTCAACAGGAACTCTTCTTGATAGAATGTCAAGAAAGCTTGTACCAACAGAAGATACCGTCTGGATGAGATCAAGTCTGAACAAATCCACACCGTTGAAGACGAGACCTTGAACCACTTCTTCTCTTGACTCAAAAATAGAAGTTTTCAAATTCTCAAATAGAATGTGAGAGATGTTGAGTTCTATCTTTCTGCCAATGCAGAAGAGAGTATACTTGTGATCTGGACTGATGTAGGCGGAGGAGGAGAATAGCTTCTTTCTGTGGTGAAGAGAACCCAGAATGATCTCATCCCATACTTGATAAAACGGCCTTAAAGTACCCGTTTTATGAGATTCAGTTCCGAAAGCAAGAGAGATTTGATGTTCAACCTGATACTAGTTAACCGTTCCAGGTTGAGGACTGGTGCAACCTTCTTCATCATCCAGGTTGTATAGCTTCCTGATGAGCTTTTCAGTAATAACCACTTCATGCCCTAGCACGAAGGAAATGATACCAGTTGGGGTAACCGTTGCATGTACCCAGAAGTCCTTCACAAGTTTAGGATAAATTGGTCCAACCAATCTATCGAAATAGTTTGACCATCCTTACGCTAATATTCTGGCGTCGCACAGAAAACCGTTTGCTCTTAGATTGTTGAAGTCCACAACAGATTCACAAAGAACTTCCAGTTCGTCAGTGGGAATCATGCATGTTTTCAGAGGAGCGTACCCATACTTGCGTAGAAGAATCTGAGTAGAGGTGAGTCTTTCTACTGGGCTTGATGAACTTGAAGATGAATACATGATGATTATGCTTTGAGTTCAGATCAGAAACTAGGGTTTGAAGGAAACAAATGCAGAGAGAGAGATACACAAATAGAGAGAGAGTGAAAAAGATGAAATGAAGATGAAGCGGGTTATTTAAACGGTTTGAAAAAGAAATTAAAATTAAAGAAAAAAGAAAACTGTTTTAAAAGAAATGATTACAAGAAAAAATACATCAATATGCATTTAATGAGAAAAGACGTTAGGAGAGATAATGTGACAAAGTGAAATGATTTGCACAGTTACCTAGGGCGGCGTCTCCTCAACTGCACGCATGCTTGTCCAAAAATAGTGAACACGTGTTCATTTTCTGGAAAGACTGGTGACAGTTGTTTTGCTTTAAAAGAGCTTCTGAATCAACTTAGATAATGAAACGTTAGTAATAACAGAATCATAATTTCTAATTGATTAGTATCAGAACTTCTTATGGCTGCCTAGTCCTAACACATTTCAGAAGATATTCATACAGAGATCTTCTCATCTTCTTATTCTGGGCATAAGTCCATACTGATATTCTTCAAAATGAACTTAAACCTATCTTCAGCAAGAGGTTTTGTAAAGATATCAGCCCATTGATGGTCTGTATCTACAAAGTTCAAAGATACAACACCCTTCTGAACATAGTCCCTTATAAAATGATGTTTAATCTCAATATGTTTAGCTTTGGAATGTAAGATAGGATTCTTAGATAAACATATAACAGAAGTATTATCACAGAAAATAGGAATGTTACTCTCATAGATCTGATAATCTTCTAGCTGACTCTTCATCCAGAGCATTTGTGTGCTACATCCAGCAGCAGCAACATATTCTGCTTCTGTTGTTGAAAG